>NW_028188617.1:64952-318952 GCF_978046115.1 Saccoglossus kowalevskii | reverse complement strand
GTGGCAAAGTACAGAAAAGAGTGGCAAAGTACTGAAAAGTTGTGGCAAAGTGCTGAAAGTTAGTGTCAAAGGGCTGAAAAGTGTGGCAAAGAACTGAAAAGTTGTGGCAATGTGCAGAAAATTTGTGGCAAAGTACTGAAAAGCAGTGGTAAAGTACTGGAAAGTGTGGCAAAGTACTGAAAAGTTGTGGCAAAGTCGTGGCAAAGTACAGAAAAGTGTGGCAAAGTACTGAAAAGTTGTGGCAAAGTGCTGAAAGGTAGTGGCAAAGTGATGAAAAGTGTGGCAAAGTACTGAAAAGTTGTGGCAAAGTGCTGAAAATTAGTGACAAAGTACTGAAAGGTAGTGGCAAAGTGCTGAAAAGTAGTGGCAAAGTGTTGAAAAGTGTGGCAAAGTGCTGAAAAGAAATGGTAAAGTACTGAAAAGTTGTGGCAAAGTGCTGAAAATTAGTGACAAAGTACTGAAAAGCAGTGGCAAAGTACTGAAAAGTGTGGCAAAGTACTGGAAAGTTGTGGCAAAGTGCTGAAAGGTAGTGGCAAAGTACTAAAAAGTGTGGCAAAGTACTGAAAAGTTGTGGCCATGTCGTGGTAAAGTAATGAAAAGTGTGGCACAGTGCTGAAAAGTAGTGGCAAAGTACTGAAAAGCAGTGGCAAAGTGTTGAAAAGTGTGGCAAAGTGCTGAAAAGGAGTGGCAAAGTACTGAAAAGCAGTTGCAAAGTAATGAAAAGTGTGGCAAAGTACTGAAAAGTTGTGGCAAAGTCGTGGCAAAGTACTGAAAAGTGTGGCAAAGAACTGAAAAATTGTGGCAAAGTGCTGAAAAGTCGTGGCAAAGTGCAGAAAAGTGTGGCAAAGTACTGAAAAGTTGTGGCAAAGTCGTTGTAAAGTACTGAAAAGAGTGGCAGAGTTGTGAAAAGTTGTGGCAAAGTGCTGAAAAGTTGTGGCAAAGTACTGAAAGGTAGTGGCAAGTGCTGAAAAGTGTGGCAAAGTACTGAAAAGTTGTGGCAAAGTGCTGAAAAGTTATGGCAAAGTACTGAAAAGCAGTGGCAAAGTACTGAAAAGTGTGGCAAAGTGCTGAAAAGTAGTGGCAAAGTACTGAAAAGCAGTTGCAAAGTACTAAAAAGTGTGGCAAAGTACTGAAAAGTTGTGGCCATGTTGTGGCAAAGTAATGAAAAGTTGTGGTAAAGAGCTGAAAAGTAGTGGCAAAGTACTTAAAAGTTGTGGCAAAGTACGTAAAAGTTGTGTCAAAGTCGTGGCAAAGTGCTGAAAAGTGTGGCAAAGTACTGAAAAGTGTGGCAAAGAACTGAAAAGTTGTGGTAAAGAGCTGAAAAGTAGTGGCAAAGTACTTAAAAGTTGTGTCAAAGTCGTGGCAAAGTACTGAAAAGTACGGCAAAGTACTGAAAAGTTGTGGTAAAGAGCTGAAAAGTAGTGGCAAAGTACTTAAAAGTTGTGTCAAAGTCGTGGCAAAGTACTGAAAAGTACGGCAAAGTACTGAAAAGTTGTGGCAAAGTGCTGAAAATTAGTGGGAAAGTACTGAAAAGAATGGCAAAGTACTGAAAAGTAGTGGCAAAGTGCTGAAAAGTTTGGCAAAGTACTGAAAAGTTGTGGCAAAGTCGTGGCAAAATACTGAAAAGTGTGGCACAGTGCTGAAAAGTAGTGGCAAAGTACTGAAAAGCAGTGGCAAAGTGTTGAAAAGTGTGGCAAAGTGCTGAAAAGAAGTGGCAAAGTAGTGAAAAGCAGTTGCAAAGTACTGAAAAGTGTGGCAAAGTACTGCAAACAGTTGCAAAGTACTGAAAAGTGTGGCAAAGTACTGAAAAGTTGTGGCAAAGTGCTGAAAGGTAGTGGCAAAGTGCTGAAAATTGTGGCAAAGTACTGAAAAGTTGTGGCAAAGTGCTGAAAAGTAGTGGCAAAGTGCTGAAAATTGTGGCAAAGTACAGAAAAGTGTGGCAAAGTACTTAAAAGTTGTGGCCATGTCGTGGCAAATTAATGAAAAGTGTGGCAAAGAACTGAAAAGTTGTGGCAAAGTGCTGAAAAGTAGTGGCAAAATGCTGAAAAGTACTGGCAAAGTGCTGAAAAGTGTGGCAAAGTACTGAAACGTGGCAAAGTGATGAAAAGTAGTGGCAAAGTACAAAAAAGTGTGGCAAAGTACTGAAAAGTTGTGGTAAAGAGCTGAAAAGTAGTGGCAAAGTACTTAAAAGTTGTGTCAAAGTCGTGGCAAAGTACTGAAAAGTATGGCAAAGTACTGAAAAGTTGTGGCAACGTGATGAAAAGTAGTGGCAAAGTACTGAAAAGCAGTGGTAAAGTACTGAAAAGTGTGGCAAAGTACTGAAAAGTTGTGGCAAAGTCATGGCAAAGTACAGAAAAGTGTGGCAAATTACTGAAAAGTTGTGGCAAAGTCGTGGCAAAGTACAGAAAACAGTGGCAAAGTACTGAAAAGTTGTGGCAAAGTGCTGAAAGGTAGTGTCAAAGGGCTGAAAAGTGTGGCAAAGAACTGAAAAGTTGTGGCAATGTGCAGAAAATTAGTGGCAAAGTACTGAAAAGCAGTGGTAAAGTACTGAAAAGTGTGGCAAAGTACTGAAAAGTTGTGGCAAAGTCGTGGCAAAGTACAGAAAAGTGTGGCAAAGTACTGAAAAGTTGTGGCAAAGTGCTGAAAGGTAGTGGCAAAGTGATGAAAAGTGTGGCAAAGTACTGAAAAGTTGTGGCAAAGTGTTGAAAATTAGTGACAAAGTACTGAAAGGTAGTGGCAAAGTGCTGAAAAGTAGTGGCAAAGTGTTGAAAAGTGTGGCAAAGTGCTGAAAAGAAATGGTAAAGTACTGAAAAGTTGTGGCAAAGTGCTGAAAGGTAGTGGCAAAGTACTAAAAAGTGTGGCAAAGTACTGAAAAGTTGTGGCCATGTCGTGGTAAAGTAATGAAAAGTGTGGCACAGTGCTGAAAAGTAGTGGCAAAGTACTGAAAAGCAGTGGCAAAGTGTTGAAAAGTGTGGCAAAGTGCTGAAAAGGAGTGGGAAAGTACTGAAGAGCAGTTGCAAAGCACTGAAAAGTGTGGCAAAGTACTGAAAAGTCATGGCAAAGTCGTGGCAAAGTACTGAAAAGTGTGGCAAAGTACTGAAAAATGTGGCAAAGTGCTGAAAAGTCTGTGGCAAAGTGCAGAAAAGTGTGGCAAAGTACTGAAAAGTTGTGGCAAAGTCGTTGTAAAGTACTGAAAAGAGTGGCAGAGTTGTGAAAAGTTGTGGCAAAGTGCTGAAAAGTTGTGGCAAAGTACTGAAAGGTAGTGGCAAGTGCTGAAAAGTGTGGCAAAGTACTGAAAAGTTGTGGCAAAGTGCTGAAAAGTTATGGCAAAGTGCTGAAAATTAGTGACAAAGTACTGAAAAGCAGTGGCAAAGTACTGAAAAGTGTGGCAAAGTACTGGAAAGTTGTGGCAAAGTGCTGAAAGGTAGTGGCAAAGTACTAAAAAGTGTGGCAAAGTACTGAAAAGTTGTGGCCATGTCGTGGTAAAGTAATGAAAAGTGTGGCACAGTGCTGAAAAGTAGTGGCAAAGTACTGAAAAGCAGTGGCAAAGTGTTGAAAAGTGTGGCAAAGTGCTGAAAAGGAGTGGCAAAGTACTGAAAAGCAGTTGCAAAGTAATGAAAAGTGTGGCAAAGTACTGAAAAGTTGTGGCAAAGTCGTGGCAAAGTACTGAAAAGTGTGGCAAAGAACTGAAAAATTGTGGCAAAGTGCTGAAAAGTCGTGGCAAAGTGCAGAAAAGTGTGGCAAAGTACTGAAAAGTTGTGGCAAAGTCGTTGTAAAGTACTGAAAAGAGTGGCAGAGTTGTGAAAAGTTGTGGCAAAGTGCTGAAAAGTTGTGGCAAAGTACTGAAAGGTAGTGGCAAGTGCTGAAAAGTGTGGCAAAGTACTGAAAAGTTGTGGCAAAGTGCTGAAAAGTTATGGCAAAGTACTGAAAAGCAGTGGCAAAGTACTGAAAAGTGTGGCAAAGTGCTGAAAAGTAGTGGCAAAGTACTGAAAAGCAGTTGCAAAGTACTAAAAAGTGTGGCAAAGTACTGAAAAGTTGTGGCCATGTTGTGGCAAAGTAATGAAAAGTGTGGCAAAGTACTGAAAAGTTGTGGTAAAGAGCTGAAAAGTAGTGGCAAAGTACTTAAAAGTTGTGGCAAAGAACGTAAAAGTTGTGTCAAAGTCGTGGCAAAGTGCTGAAAAGTGTGGCAAAGTACTGAAAAGTGTGGCAAAGAACTGAAAAGTTGTGGTAAAGAGCTGAAAAGTAGTGGCAAAGTACTTAAAAGTTGTGTCAAAGTCGTGGCAAAGTACTGAAAAGTACGGTAAAGTACTGAAAAGTTGTGGCAAAGTGCTGAAAATTAGTGGGAAAGTACTGAAAAGAATGGCAAAGTACTGATAAGTAGTGGCAAAGTGCTGAAAAGTTTGGCAAAGTACTGAAAAGTTGTGGCAAAGTCGTGGCAAAATACTGAAAAGTGTGGCACAGTGCTGAAAAGTAGTGGCAAAGTACTGAAAAGCAGTGGCAAAGTGTTGAAAAGTGTGGCAAAGTGCTGAAAAGAAGTGGCAAAGTAGTGAAAAGCAGTTGCAAAGTACTGAAAAGTGTGGCAAAGTACTGAAAACAGTTGCAAAGTACTGAAAAGTGTGGCAAAGTACTGAA
Source organism: Saccoglossus kowalevskii (assembly GCF_978046115.1). Classification (NCBI taxonomy): domain Eukaryota; kingdom Metazoa; phylum Hemichordata; class Enteropneusta; family Harrimaniidae; genus Saccoglossus; species Saccoglossus kowalevskii. The sequence continues at coordinate 314,320 of NW_028188617.1, read as the reverse complement.
AAGTTGTGGCAAAGTGCTGAAAGGTAGTGGCAAAGTGCTGAAAATTGTGGCAAAGTACTGAAAAGTTGTGGCAAAGTGCTGAAAAGTAGTGGCAAAGTGCTGAAAATTGTGGCAAAGTACAGAAAAGTGTGGCAAAGTACTTAAAAGTTGTGGCCATGTCGTGGCAAAGTAATGAAAAGTGTGGCAAAGAACTGAAAAGTTGTGGCAAAGTGCTGAAAAGTAGTGGCAAAATGCTGAAAAGTACTGGCAAAGTGCTGAAAAGTGTGGCAAAGTACTGAAACGTGGCAAAGTGATGAAAAGTAGTGGCAAAGTACAAAAAAGTGTGGCAAAGTACTGAAAAGTTGTGGTAAAGAGCTGAAAAGTAGTGGCAAAGTACTTAAAAGTTGTGTCAAAGTCGTGGCAAAGTACTGAAAAGTATGGCAAAGTACTGAAAAGTTGTGGCAACGTGATGAAAAGTAGTGGCAAAGTACTGAAAAGCAGTGGTAAAGTACTGAAAAGTGTGGCAAAGTACTGAAAAGTTGTGGCAAAGTCATGGCAAAGTACAGAAAAGTGTGGCAAATTACTGAAAAGTTGTGGCAAAGTCGTGGCAAAGTACAGAAAAGAGTGGCAAAGTACTGAAAAGTTGTGGCAAAGTGCTGAAAGGTAGTGTCAAAGGGCTGAAAAGTGTGGCAAAGAACTGAAAAGTTGTGGCAATGTGCAGAAAATTAGTGGCAAAGTACTGAAAAGCAGTGGTAAAGTACTGAAAAGTGTGGCAAAGTACTGAAAAGTTGTGGCAAAGTCGTGGCAAAGTACAGAAAAGTGTGGCAAAGTACTGAAAAGTTGTGGCAAAGTGCTGAAAGGTAGTGGCAAAGTGATGAAAAGTGTGGCAAAGTACTGAAAAGTTGTGGCAAAGTGCTGAAAATTAGTGACAAAGTACTGAAAGGTAGTGGCAAAGTGCTGAAAAGTAGTGGCAAAGTGTTGAAAAGTGTGGCAAAGTGCTGAAAAGAAATGGTAAAGTACTGAAAAGTTGTGGCAAAGTGCTGAAAATTAGTGACAAAGTACTGAAAAGCAGTGGCAAAGTACTGAAAAGTGTGGCAAAGTACTGGAAAGTTGTGGCAAAGTCGTGGCAAAGTACTGAAAAGTGTGGCAAAGTACTGAAAAGTTGTGGCAAAGTGCTGAAAAGTCGTGGCAAAGTACTAAAAAGTGTGGCAAAGTACTGAAAAGTTGTGGCCATGTCGTGGCAAAGTAATGAAAAGTGTGGCAATGTACTGAAAAGTTGTGGCAAAGTGCTGAAAAGTAGTGGCAAATTACTGAAAGGTAGTGGCAAAGTGCTGAAAAGTAGTGGCAAAGTGTTGAAAAGTGTGGCAAAGTACTGAAAAGTTGTGGCAAAGTGCTGAAAAGTTGTGGCAAAGTACTGAAAAGCAGTGGAAAATTACTGAAAAGTGTGGCAAAGTGCTGAAAAGAAGTGACAAAGTACTGAAAAGCAGTGGCAAAATACTGAAAAGTGTGGCAAAGTAATGGAAAGTTGTGGCAAAGTGCTAAAAAATCGTGGCAAAGTGCTGAAAAGTGTGGCAAAGTATTGAAAAGTTGTGGCAAAGTGCTGAAAAGTAGTGCCAAAGTGCTGAAAAGTGTGGCAAAGTACTGAAAAGTGTGGCAAAGTACTGGAAAGTTGTGGCAAAGTCGTGGCAAAGTACTGAAAAGTATGGCAAAGTACTGAAAAGTAGTGGCAAAGTACTGAAAGGTAGTGGCAAAGTTCTGAAAAGTAGTGGCAAAGTGTTGAAAAGTGTGGCAAAGAGCTGAAAAGTAGAGGCAAAGTACTGAAAAGCAGTTGCAAAGTACTGAAAAGTGTGGCAAAGTACTGAAAAGTTGTGGTAATGTCGTGGCAAAGTACTGAAAAGTGTGGCACAGTGCTGAAAAGTAGTGGCAAAGTACTGAAAAGCAGTGGCAAAGTGTTGAAAAGTGTGGCAAAGTGCTGAAAAGAAGTGGCAAAGTACTGAAAAGCAGTTGCAAAGTAATGAAAAGTGTGGCAAAGTACTGAAAAGTTGTGGCAAAGTGGTGGCAAAGTACTGAAAAGTGTGGCAAAGTACTGAAAAATTGTGGCAAAGTGCTGAAAAGTCGTGGCAAAGTGCTGAAAAGTGTGGCAAAGTACTGAAAAGTTGTGGCAAAGTCGTGGTAAAATACTGAAAAGTGTGGCAAAGTTGAGAAAAGTTGTGGCAAAGTACTGAAAAGTAGTGGCAAAGTACTGAAAGGTAGTGGCAAAGTTCTGAAAAGTAGTGGCAAAGTGTTGAAAAGTGTGGCAAAGAGCTGAAAAGTAGAGGCAAAGTACTGAAAAGCAGTTGCAAAGTACTGAAAAGTGTGGCAAAGTACTGAAAAGTTGTGGTAATGTCGTGGCAAAGTACTGAAAAGTGTGGCACAGTGCTGAAAAGTAGTGGCAAAGTACTGAAAAGCAGTGGCAAAGTGTTGAAAAGTGTGGCAAAGTGCTGAAAAGAAGTGGCAAAGTACTGAAAAGCAGTTGCAAAGTAATGAAAAGTGTGGCAAAGTACTGAAAAGTTGTGGCAAAGTGGTGGCAAAGTACTGAAAAGTGTGGCAAAGTACTGAAAAATTGTGGCAAAGTGCTGAAAAGTCGTGGCAAAGTGCTGAAAAGTGTGGCAAAGTACTGAAAAGTTGTGGCAAAGTCGTGGTAAAATACTGAAAAGTGTGGCAAAGTTGAGAAAAGTTGTGGCAAAGGGCTGAAAAGTTGTGGCAAAGTACTGAAAGGTAGTGGCAAAGTACTGAAAAGTGTGGCAAAGTACTGGAAAGTTGTGGCAAAGTATAGAAAAGTTGTGGCAAAGTGCTGAAAAGTAGTGCCAAAGTGCTGAAAAGTGTGGCAAAGTACTGAAAAGTGTGGCAAAGTACTGGAAAGTTGTGGCAAAGTCGTGGCAACGTACTGAAAAGTGTGGCAAAGTACTGAAAAGTTGTGGCAAAGTGCTGAAAAGTCGTGGCAAAGTACTAAAAAGTGTGGCAAAGTACTAAAAAGTGTGGCAAAGTACTGAAAAGTAGTGGCAAAGTACTGAAAGGTAGTGGCAAAGTGCTGAAAAGTAGTGGCAAAGTGTTGAAAAGTGTGGCAAAGTGCTGAAAAGAAGTGGCAAAGTGCTGAAAAGTGTGGCAAAGTATTGAAAAGTTGTGGCAAAGTGCTGAAAAGTAGTGCCAAAGTGCTGAAAAGTGTGGCAAAGTACTGAAAAGTGTGGCAAAGTACTGGAAAGTTGTGGCAAAGTCGTGGCAAAGTACTGAAAAGTGTGGCAAAGTACTGAAAAGTTGTGGCAAAGTGCTGAAAAGTCGTGGCAAAGTACTAAAAAGTGTGGCAAATTACTGAAAAGTAGTGGCAAAGTAATGAAAGGTAGTGGCAAAGTGCTGAAAAGTAGTGGCAAAGTGTTGAAAAGTGTGGCAAAGTGCTGAAAAGAAGTGGCAAAGTACTGAAAAGCAGTTGCAAAGTACTGAAAAGTGTGGCAAAGTACTGAAAAGTTGTGGTAATGTCGTGGCAAAGTACTGAAACGTGTGGCACAGTGCTGAAAAGTAGTGGCAAAGTACTGATAAGCAGTGGCAAAGTGTTGAAAAGTGTGTCAAAGTGCTGAAAAGAAGTGGCAAAGTACTGAAAAGCAGTTGCAAAGTAATGAAAATTGTGGCAAAGTACTGAAAAGTTGTGGCAAAGTCGTGGCAAAGTACTGAAAAGTGTGGCAAAGTGCTGAAAATTGTGGCAAAGTACTGAAAAGTGTGGCAAAGTGCTGAAAAGTCGTGGCAAAGTACTAAAAAGTGTGGCAAAGTACTGAAAAGTTGTGGCCATGTCGTGGCAAAGTAATGAAAAGTGTGACAATGTACTGAAAACTTGTGGCAAAGTGCTGAAAAGTCGTGGCAAAGTGCTGAAAAGTCGTGGCAAAGTGCTGAAAAGTGTGGCAAAGTACTGAAAAGTTGTGGCAAAGTCGTTGTAAAGTACTGAAAAGTGTGGCAGAGTTGTGAAAAGTTGTGGCAAAGTGCTGAAAAGTTGTGGCAAAGTACTGAAAGGTAGTGGCAAAGTGCTGAAAAGTGTGGCAAAGTACTGAAAAGTTGTGGCAAAGTGCTGAAAAGTTATGGCAAAGTACTGAAAAGCAGTGGCAACGTACTGAAAAGTGTGGCAAAGTGCTGAAAAGTAGTGGCAAAGTACTGAAAAGCAGTTGCAAAGTACTAAAAAGTGTGGCAAAGTACTAAAAAGTTGTGGCCATGTCGTGGCAAAGTAATGAAAAGTGTGGCAAAGTACTGAAAAGTTGTGGCAAAGTGCTGAAATGTAGTGGCAAAGTACTGAAAGGTAGTGGCAAAGTGCTGAAAAGAAGTGGCAAAGTGCTGAAAAGTGTGGCAAAGTACTGAAACGTTGTGGAAAAGTACAAAAAAGTGTGGCAAAGTACTGAAAAGTTGTGGTAAAGAGCTGAAAAGCAGTGGCAAAGTAATTAAAAGTTGTGGCAAAGTACGTAAAAGTTGTGTCAAAGTCGTGGCAAAGTACTGAAAAGTATGGCAAAGTACTGAAAAGTTGTGGCAAAGTGCTGAAAGGTAGTGTCAAAGTGCTGAAAAGTGTGGCAAAGTACTGAAAAGTTGTGACAATGTGCTGAAAATTAGAGGCAAAGTACTGAAAAGCAGTGGCAAAGTACTGAAAAGTGTGGCAAAGTACTGAAAAGTTGTGGCAAAGTCGTGGCAAAGTACAGAAAAGTGTGGCAAAGTGCTGAAAGGTAGTGCCAAAGTGCTGAAAAGTGTGGCAAAGTACTGAAAAGTTGTGGCAAAGTGCTGAAAAGTAGTGGCAAAGTGCTGATAATTGTGGCAAAGTAGTGAAAAGGGTGGCAAAGTACTGGAAAGTTGTGGCAAAATCGTGGCAAAGTACTGAGAAGTGTGGCAAAGTACTGAAAAGTTGTGGCAAAGTGCTGAAAAGTCGTGGCAAAGTACTAAAAAGTGTGGCAAAGTACTGAAAAGTTGTGGCCATGTCGTGGCAAAGTAATTAAAAGTGTGGCAATGTACTGAAAAGTTGTGGCAAAGTGCTGAAAAGTAGTGGCAAAGTACTGAAAGGTAGTGGCAAAGTGCTGAAAAGTAGTGGCAAAGTGTTGAAAAGTGTGGCAAAGTGCTGAAAAGAAGTGGCAAAGTACTGAAAAGAAGTTGCAACGTAATGAAAAATGTGGCAAAGTACTGAAAAGTTGTGGCAAAGTCGTGGCAAAGTACTGAAAAGTGTGGCACAGTGCTGAAAAGTAGTGGCAAAGTACTGAAAAGCAGTGGCAAAGTGTTGAAAAGTGTGGCAAAGTACTAAAAAGTGTGGCAAAGTACTGAAAAGTTGTGGCCATGTCGTGGCAAAGTACTGAAAGGTAGTGGCAAAGTGCTGAAAAGTGTGGCAAAGTACTGAAAAGTTGTGGCAAAGTGCTGAAAAGTTATGGCAAAGTATTGAAAAGCAGTGGCAAAGTACTGAAAAGTGTGGCAAAGTGCTGAAAAGTAGTGGCAAAGTACTGAAAAGCAGTTGCAAAGTACTAAAAAGTGTGGCAAAGTACTGAAAAGTTGTGGCCATGTCGTGGCAAAGTAATGAAAAGTGTGGCAAAGTACTGAAAAGTTGTGGCAAAGTGCTGAAAAGTAGTGGCAAAGTACTGAAAGGTAGTGGCAAAGTGCTGAAAAGAAGTGGCAAAGTGCTGAAAAGTGTGGCAAAGTACTGAAACGTTGTGGTAATGAGCTGAAAAGTAGTGGCAAAGTACTTAAAAGTTGTGGCAAAGTACGTAAAAGTTGTGTCAAAGTCGTGGCAAAGTAATGAAAAGTATGGCAAAGTACTGAAAAATTGTGGCAAAGTGCTGAAAGGTAGTGTCAAAGTGCTGAAAAGTGTGGCAAAGTACTGAAAAGTTGTGACAATGTGCTGAAAATTAGAGGCAAAGTACTGAAAAGCAGTGGCAAAGTACTGAAAAGTGTGGCAAAGTACTGAAAAGTTGTGGCAAAGTCGTGGCAAAGTACAGAAAAGTGTGGCAAAGTACTGAAAAGTTGTGGCAAAGTGCTGAAAGGTAGTGGAAAAGTGCTGAAAATTGTGGCAAAGTACTGAAAAGTGTGGCAAAGTACTGGAAAGTTGTGGCAAAGTCGTGGCAAAGTACTGAGAAGTGTGGCAAAGTACTGAAAAGTTGTGGCAAAGTGCTGAAAAGTCGTGGCAAAGTACTAAAAAGTGTGGCAAAGTACTGAAAAGTTGTGGCCATGTCGTGGTAAAGTCATGAAAAGTGTGGCACAGTGCTGAAAAGTAGTGGCAAAGTACTGAAAAGCAGTGGCAGTGTTGAAAAGTGTGGCAAAGTACTGAAAAGTTGTGGCCATGTCGTGGCAAAGTAATTAAAAGTGTGGCAATGTACTGAAAAGTTGTGGCAAAGTGCTGAAAAGTAGTGGCAAAGTACTGAAAGGTAGTGGCAAAGTGCTGAAAAGTAGTGGCAAAGTGTTGAAAAGTGTGGCAAAGTGCTGAAAAGAAGTGGCAAAGTACTGAAAAGAAGTTGCAAAGTACTGAAAAATGTGGCAAAGTACTGAAAAGTTGTGGCAAAGTCGTGGCAAAGTACTGAAAAATGTGGCACAGTGCTGAAAAGTAGTGGCAAAGTACTGAAAAGCAGTGGCAAAGTGTTGAAAAGTGTGGCAAAGTACTAAACAGTGTGGCAAAGTACTGAAAAGTTGTGGCCATGTCGTGGCAAAGTACTGAAAGGTAGTGGCAAAGTGCTGAAAAGTGTGGCAAAGTACTGAAAAGTTGTGGCAAAGTGCTGAAAAGTTATGGCAAAGTACTGAAAAGCAGTGGCAAAGTACTGAAAAGTGTGGCAAAGTGCTGAAAAGTAGTGGCAAAGTACTGAAAAGCAGTTGCAAAGTACTAAAAAGTGTGGCAAAGTACTGAAAAGTTGTGGCCATGTCGTGGCAAAGTAATGAAAAGTGTGGCAAAGTACTGAAAAGTTGTGGCAAAGTGCTGAAAAGTAGTGGCAAAGTACTGAAAGGTAGTGGCAAAGTGCTGAAAAGAAGTGGCAAAGTGCTGAAAAGTGTGGCAAAGTACTGAAACGTTGTGGAAAAGTACAAAAAAGTGTGGCAAAGTACTGAAAAGTTGTGGTAATGAGCTGAAAAGTAGTGGCAAAGTACTTAAAAGTTGTGGCAAAGTACGTAAAAGTTGTGTCAAAGTCGTGGCAAAGTAATGAAAAGTATGGCAAAGTACTGAAAAATTGTGGCAAAGTGCTGAAAGGTAGTGTCAAAGTGCTGAAAAGTGTGGCAAAGTACTGAAAAGTTGTGACAATGTGCTGAAAATTAGAGGCAAAGTACTGAAAAGCAGTGGCAAAGTACTGAAAAGTGTGGCAAAGTACTGAAAAGTTGTGGCAAAGTCGTGGCAAAGTACAGAAAAGTGTGGCAAAGTACTGAAAAGTTGTGGCAAAGTGCTGAAAGGTAGTGGAAAAGTGCTGAAAATTGTGGCAAAGTACTGAAAAGTGTGGCAAAGTACTGGAAAGTTGTGGCAAAGTCGTGGCAAAGTACTGAGAAGTGTGGCAAAGTACTGAAAAGTTGTGGCAAAGTGCTGAAAAGTCGTGGCAAAGTACTAAAAAGTGTGGCAAAGTACTGAAAAGTTGTGGCCATGTCGTGGTAAAGTCATGAAAAGTGTGGCACAGTGCTGAAAAGTAGTGGCAAAGTACTGAAAAGCAGTGGCAGTGTTGAAAAGTGTGGCAAAGTACTGAAAAGTTGTGGCCATGTCGTGGCAAAGTAATTAAAAGTGTGGCAATGTACTGAAAAGTTGTGGCAAAGTGCTGAAAAGTAGTGGCAAAGTACTGAAAGGTAGTGGCAAAGTGCTGAAAAGTAGTGGCAAAGTGTTGAAAAGTGTGGCAAAGTGCTGAAAAGAAGTGGCAAAGTACTGAAAAGAAGTTGCAAAGTACTGAAAAATGTGGCAAAGTACTGAAAAGTTGTGGCAAAGTCGTGGCAAAGTACTGAAAAATGTGGCACAGTGCTGAAAAGTAGTGGCAAAGTACTGAAAAGCAGTGGCAAAGTGTTGAAAAGTGTGGCAAAGTACTAAACAGTGTGGCAAAGTACTGAAAAGTTGTGGCCATGTCGTGGCAAAGTACTGAAAGGTAGTGGCAAAGTGCTGAAAAGTGTGGCAAAGTACTGAAAAGTTGTGGCAAAGTGCTGAAAAGTTATGGCAAAGTACTGAAAAGCAGTGGCAAAGTACTGAAAAGTGTGGCAAAGTGCTGAAAAGTAGTGGCAAAGTACTGAAAAGCAGTTGCAAAGTACTAAAAAGTGTGGCAAAGTACTGAAAAGTTGTGGCCATGTCGTGGCAAAGTAATGAAAAGTGTGGCAAAGTACTGAAAAGTTGTGGCAAAGTGCTGAAAAGTAGTGGCAAAGTACTGAAAGGTAGTGGCAAAGTGCTGAAAAGAAGTGGCAAAGTGCTGAAAAGTGTGGCAAAGTACTGAAACGTTGTGGAAAAGTACAAAAAAGTGTGGCAAAGTACTGAAAAGTTGTGGTAATGAGCTGAAAAGTAGTGGCAAAGTACTTAAAAGTTGTGGCAAAGTACGTAAAAGTTGTGTCAAAGTCGTGTCAAAGTACTGAAAAGTATGGCAAAGTACTGAAAAGTTGTGGCAAAGTGCTGAAAGGTAGTGTCAAAGTGCTGAAAAGTGTGGCAAAGTACTGAAAAGTTGTGACAATGTGCTGAAAATTAGAGGCAAAGTACTGAAAAGCAGTGGCAAAGTACTGAAAAGTGTGGCAAAGTACTGAAAAGTTGTGGCAAAGTCGTGGCAAAGTACAGAAAAGTGTGGCAAAGTACTGAAAAGTTGTGGCAAAGTGCTGAAAGGTAGTGGCAAAGTGCTGAAAATTGTGGCAAAGTACTGAAAGGTGTGGCAAAGTACTGGAAAGTTGTGGCAAAGTCGTGGCAAAGTACTGAGAAGTGTGGCAAAGTACTGAAAAGTTGTGGCAAAGTGCTGAAAAGTCGTGGCAAAGTACTAAAAAGTGTGGCAAAGTACTGAAAAGTTGTGGCCATGTCGTGGTAAAGTAATGAAAAGTGTGGCACAGTGCTGAAAAGTAGTGGCAAAGTACTGAAAAGCAGTGGCAGTGTTGAAAAGTGTGGCAAAGTGCTGAAAAGGAGTGGCAAAGTACTGAAAAGCAGTTGCAAAGTAATGAAAAGTGTGGCAAAGTACTGAAAAGTTGTGGCAAAGTCGTGGCAAAGTACTGAAAAGTGTGGCAAAGAACTGAAAAATTGTGGCAAAGTGCTGAAAAGTCGTGGCAAAGTGCAGAAAAGTGTGGCAAAGTACTGAAAAGTTGTGGCAAAGTCGTTGTAAAGTACTGAAAAGAGTGGCAGAGTTGTGAAAAGTTGTGGCAAAGTGCTGAAAAGTTGTAGCAAAGTACTGAAAGGTAGTGGCAAGTGCTGAAAAGTGTGGCAAAGTACTGAAAAGTTGTGGCAAAGTGCTGAAAAGTTATGGCAAAGTACTGAAAAGCAGTGGCAAAGTACTGAAAAGTGTGGCAAAGTGCTGAAAAGTAGTGGCAAAGTACTGAAAAGCATTTGCAAAGTACTAAAAAGTGTGGCAAAGTACTGAAAAGTTGTGGCCATGTTGTGGCAAAGTAATGAAAAGTGTGGCAAAGTACTGAAAAGTTGTGGCAAAGTGCTGAAAAGTAGTGGCAAAGTACTGAAAGGTAGTGGCAAAGTGCTGAAAAGAAGTGGCAAAATGCTGAAAAGTGTGGCAAAGTACTGAAACGTTGTGGAAAATTACAAAAAAGTGTGGCAAAGTACTGAAAAGTTGTGGTAAAGAGCTGAAAAGTAGTGGCAAAGTACTTAAAAGTTGTGGCAAAGTACGTAAAAGTTGTGTCAAAGTCGTGGCAAAGTACTGAAAAGAAGTGGCAAAATGCTGAAAAGTGTGGCAAAGTACTGAAACGTTGTGGAAAAGTACAAACAAGTGTGGCAAAGTACTGAAAAGTTGTGGTAAAGAGCTGAAAAGTAGTGGCAAAGTACATAAAAGTTGTGGCAAAGTACGTAAAAGTTGTGTCAAAGTCGTGGCAAAGTACTGAAAAGTATGGCAAAGTACTGAAAAGTTGTGGCAAAGTGCTGAAAGGTAGTGTCAAAGTGCTGAAAAGTGTGGCAAAGTACTGAAAAGTTGTGACAATGTGCTGAAAATTAGAGGCAAAGTACTGAAAAGCAGTGGCAAAGTACTGAAAAGTGTGGCAAAGTACTGAAAAGTTGTGGTAAAGAGCTGAAAAGTAGTGGCAAAGTACTTAAAAGTTGTGGCAAAGTACGTAAAAGTTGTGTCAAAGTCGTGGCAAAGTGCTGAAAAGTGTGGCAAAGTACTGAAAAGTGTGGCAAAGAACTGAAAAGTTGTGGTAAAGAGCTGAAAAGTAGTGGCAAAGTACTTAAAAGTTGTGTCAAAGTCGTGGCAAAGTACTGAAAAGTACGGCAAAGTACTGAAAAGTTGTGGCAAAGTGCTGAAAATTAGTGGGAAAGTACTGAAAAGAATGGCAATGTACTGAAAAGTAGTGGCAAAGTGCTGAAAAGTTTGGCAAAGTACTGAAAAGTTGTGGCAAAGTCGTGGCAAAATACTGAAAAGTGTGGCACAGTGCTGAAAAGTAGTGGCAAAGTACTGAAAAGCAGTGGCAAAGTGTTGAAAAGTGTGGCAAAGTGCTGAAAAGAAGTGGCAAAGTAGTGAAAAGCAGTTGCAAAGTACTGAAAAGTGTGGCAAAGTACTGAAAACAGTTGCAAAGTACTGAAAAGTGTGGCAAAGTACTGAAAAGTTGTGGCAAAGTCGTGGCAAAGTACTGAAAAGTGTGGCAAAGTACTGAAAAGTTGTGGCAAAGTGCTGAAAGGTAGTGGCAAAGTACTAAAAAGTGTGGCAAAGTACTGAAAAGTTGTGGCCATGTCGTGGTAAAGTAATGAAAAGTGTGGCACAGTGCTGAAAAGTAGTGGCAAAGTACTGAAAAGCAGTGGCAAAGTGTTGAAAAGTGTGGCAAAGTGCTGAAAAGGAGTGGCAAAGTACTGAAAAGCAGTTGCAAAGTAATGAAAAGTGTGGCAAAGTACTGAAAAGTTGTGGCAAAGTCGTGGCAAAGTACTGAAAAGTGTGGCAAAGAACTGAAAAATTGTGGCAAAGTGCTGAAACGTCGTGGCAAAGTGCAGAAAAGTGTGGCAAAGTACTGAAAAGTTGTGGCAAAGTCGTTGTAAAGTACTGAAAAGAGTGGCAGAGTTGTGAAAAGTTGTGGCAAAGTGCTGAAAAGTTGTGGCAAAGTACTGAAAGGTAGTGGCAAGTGCTGAAAAGTGTGGCAAAGTACTGAAAAGTTGTGGCAAAGTGCTGAAAAGTTATGGCAAAGTACTGAAAAGCAGTGGCAAAGTACTGAAAAGTGTGGCAAAGTGCTGAAAAGTAGTGGCAAAGTACTGAAAAGCAGTTGCAAAGTACTAAAAAGTGTGGCAAAGTACTGAAAAGTTGTGGCCATGTTGTGGCAAAGTAATGAAAAGTGTGGCAAAGTACTGAAAAGTTGTGGCAAAGTGCTGAAAAGTAGTGGCAAAGTACTGAAAGGTAGTGGCAAAGTGCTGAAAAGAAGTGGCAAAATGCTGAAAAGTGTGGCAAAGTACTGAAACGTTGTGGAAAATTACAAAAAAGTGTGGCAAAGTACTGAAAAGTTGTGGTAAAGAGCTGAAAAGTAGTGGCAAAGTACTTAAAAGTTGTGGCAAAGTACGTAAAAGTTGTGTCAAAGTCGTGGCAAAGTACTGAAAAGAAGTGGCAAAATGCTGAAAAGTGTGGCAAAGTACTGAAACGTTGTGGAAAAGTACAAAAAAGTGTGGCAAAGTACTGAAAAGTTGTGGTAAAGAGCTGAAAAGTAGTGGCAAAGTACATAAAAGTTGTGGCAAAGTACGTAAAAGTTGTGTCAAAGTCGTGGCAAAGTACTGAAACGTATGGCAAAGTACTGAAAAGTTGTGGCAAAGTGCTCAAAGGTAGTGTCAAAGTGCTGAAAAGTGTGGCAAAGTACTGAAAAGTTGTGACAATGTGCTGAAAATTAGAGGCAAAGTACTGAAAAGCAGTGGCAAAGTACTGAAAAGTGTGGCAAAGTACTGAAAAGTTGTGGTAAAGAGCTGAAAAGTAGTGGCAAAGTACTTAAAAGTTGTGGCAAAGTACGTAAAAGTTGTGTCAAAGTCGTGGCAAAGTGCTGAAAAGTGTGGCAAAGTACTGAAAAGTGTGGCAAAGAACTGAAAAGTTGTGGTAAAGAGCTGAAAAGTAGTGGCAAAGTACTTAAAAGTTGTGTCAAAGTCGTGGCAAAGTACTGAAAAGTACGGCAAAGTACTGAAAAGTTGTGGCAAAGTGCTGAAAATTAGTGGGAAAGTACTGAAAAGAATGGCAAAGTACTGAAAAGTAGTGGCAAAGTGCTGAAAAGTTTGGCAAAGTACTGAAAAGTTGTGGCAAAGTCGTGGCAAAATACTGAAAAGTGTGGCACAGTGCTGAAAAGTAGTGGCAAAGTACTGAAAAGCAGTGGCAAAGTGTTGAAAAGTGTGGCAAAATGCTGAAAAGAAGTGGCAAAGTAGTGAAAAGCAGTTGCAAAGTACTGAAAAGTGTGGCAAAGTACTGAAAACAGTTGCAAAGTACTGAAAAGTGTGGCAAAGTACTGAAAAGTTGTGGCAAAGTGCTGAAAGGTAGTGGCAAAGTGCTGAAAATTGTGGCAAAGTACTGAAAAGTTGTGGCAAAGTGCTGAAAAGTAGTGGCAAAGTGCTGAAAATTGTGGCAAAGTACAGAAAAGTGTGGCAAAGTACTTAAAAGTTGTGGCCATGTCGTGGCAAAGTAATGAAAAGTGTGGCAAAGAACTGAAAAGTTGTGGCAAAGTGCTGAAAAGTAGTGGCAAAATGCTGAAAAGTACTGGCAAAGTGCTGAAAAGTGTGGCAAAGTACTGAAACGTGGCAAAGTGATGAAAAGTAGTGGCAAAGTACAAAAAAGTGTGGCAAAGTACTGAAAAGTTGTGGTAAAGAGCTGAAAAGTAGTGGCAAAGTACTTAAAAGTTGTGTCAAAGTCGTGGCAAAGTACTGAAAAGTATGGCAAAGTACTGAAAAGTTGTGGCAACGTGATGAAAAGTAGTGGCAAAGTACTGAAAAGCAGTGGTAAAGTACTGAAAAGTGTGGCAAAGTACTGAAAAGTTGTGGCAAAGTCATGGCAAAGTACAGAAAAGTGTGGCAAATTACTGAAAAGTTGTGGCAAAGTCGTGGCAAAGTACAGAAAAGAGTGGCAAAGTACTGAAAAGTTGTGGCAAAGTGCTGAAAGGTAGTGTCAAAGGGCTGAAAAGTGTGGCAAAGAACTGAAAAGTTGTGGCAATGTGCAGAAAATTAGTGGCAAAGTACTGAAAAGCAGTGGTAAAGTACTGAAAAGTGTGGCAAAGTACTGAAAAGTTGTGGCAAAGTCGTGGCAAAGTACAGAAAAGTGTGGCAAAGTACTGAAAAGTTGTGGCAAAGTGCTGAAAGGTAGTGGCAAAGTGATGAAAAGTGTGGCAAAGTACTGAAAGGTTGTGGCAAAGTGCTGCAAATTAGTGACAAAGTACTGAAAGGTAGTGGCAAAGTGCTGAAAAGTAGTGGCAAAGTGTTGAAAAGTGTGGCAAAGTGCTGAAAAGAAATGGTAAAGTATTGAAAAGTTGTGGCAAAGTGCTGAAAATTAGTGACAAAGTACTGAAAAGCAGTGGCAAAGTACTGAAAATTGTGGCAAAGTACTGGAAAGTTGTGGCAAAGTGCTGAAAGGTAGTGGCAAAGTACTAAAAAGTGTGGCAAAGTACTGAAAAGTTGTGGCAAAATGCTGAAAAGTGTGGCAAAGTACTGAAATGTTGTGGAAAAGTACAAAAAAGTGTGGCAAAGTACTGAAAAGTTGTGGTAAAGAGCTGAAAAGTAGTGGCAAAGTACATAAAAGTTGTGGCAAAGTACGTAAAAGTTGTGTCAAAGTCGTGGCAAAGTACTGAAAAGTATGGCAAAGTACTGAAAAGTTGTGGCAAAGTGCTGAAAGGTAGTGTCAAAGTGCTGAAAAGTGTGGCAAAGTACTGAAAAGTTGTGACAATGTGCTGAAAATTAGAGGCAAAGTACTGAAAAGCAGTGGCAAAGTACTGAAAAGTGTGGCAAAGTACTGAAAAGTTGTGGTAAAGAGCTGAAAAGTAGTGGCAAAGTACTTAAAAGTTGTGGCAAAGTACGTAAAAGTTGTGTCAAAGTCGTGGCAAAGTGCTGAAAAGTGTGGCAAAGTACTGAAAAGTGTGGCAAAGAACTGAAAAGTTGTGGTAAAGAGCTGAAAAGTAGTGGCAAAGTACTTAAAAGTTGTGTCAAAGTCGTGGCAAAGTACTGAAAAGTACGGCAAAGTACTGAAAAGTTGTGGCAAAGTGCTGAAAATTAGTGGGAAAGTACTGAAAAGAATGGCAAAGTACTGAAAAGTAGTGGCAAAGTGCTGAAAAGTTTGGCAAAGTACTGAAAAGTTGTGGCAAAGTCGTGGCAAAATACTGAAAAGTGTGGCACAGTGCTGAAAAGTAGTGGCAAAGTACTGAAAAGCAGTGGCAAAGTGTTGAAAAGTGTGGCAAAGTGCTGAAAAGAAGTGGCAAAGTAGTGAAAAGCAGTTGCAAAGTACTGAAAAGTGTGGCAAAGTACTGAAAACAGTTGCAAAGTACTGAAAAGTGTGGCAAAGTACTGAAAAGTTGTGGCAAAGTCGTGGCAAAGTACTGAAAAGTGTGGCAAAGTACTGAAAAGTTGTGGCAAAGTGCTGAAAGGTAGTGGCAAAGTACTAAAAACTGTGGCAATGTACTGAAAAGTTGTGGCCATGTCGTGGTAAAGTAATGAAAAGTGTGGCACAGTGCTGAAAAGTAGTGGCAAAGTACTGAAAAGCAGTGGCAAAGTGTTGAAAAGTGTGGCAAAGTGCTGAAAAGGAGTGGCAAAGTACTGAAAAGCAGTTGCAAAGTAATGAAAAGTGTGGCAAAGTACTGAAAAGTTGTGGCAAAGTCGTGGCAAAGTACTGAAAAGTGTGGCAGAGAACTGAAAAATTGTGGCAAAGTGCTGAAAAGTCGTGGCAAAGTGCAGAAAAGTGTGGCAAGTACTGAAAAGTTGTGGCAAAGTCGTTGTAAAGTACTGAAAAGAGTGGCAGAGTTGTGAAAAGTTGTGGCAAAGTGCTGAAAAGTTGTGGCAAAGTACTGAAAGGTAGTGGCAAGTGCTGAAAAGTGTGGCAAAGTACTGAAAAGTTGTGGCAAAGTGCTGAAAAGTTATGGCAAAGTACTGAAAAGCAGTGGCAAAGTACTGAAAAGTGTGGCAAAGTGCTGAAAAGTAGTGGCAAAGTACTGAAAAGCAGTTGCAAAGTACTAAAAAGTGTGGCAAAGTACTGAAAAGTTGTGGCCATGTTGTGGCAAAGTAATGAAAAGTGTGGCAAAGTACTGAAAAGTTGTGGCAAAGTGCTGAAAAGTAGTGGCAAAGTACTGAAAGGTAGTGGCAAAGTGCTGAAAAGAAGTGGCAAAATGCTGAAAAGTGTGGCAAAGTACTGAAACGTTGTGGAAAATTACAAAAAAGTGTGGCAAAGTACTGAAAAGTTGTGGTAAAGAGCTGAAAAGTAGTGGCAAAGTACTTAAAAGTTGTGGCAAAGTACGTAAAAGTTGTGTCAAAGTCGTGGCAAAGTACTGAAAAGAAGTGGCAAAATGCTGAAAAGTGTGGCAAAGTACTGAAACGTTGTGGAAAAGTACAAAAAAGTGTGGCAAAGTACTGAAAAGTTGTGGTAAAGAGCTGAAAAGTAGTGGCAAAGTACATAAAAGTTGTGGCAAAGTACGTAAAAGTTGTGTCAAAGTCGTGGCAAAGTACTGAAACGTATGGCAAAGTACTGAAAAGTTGTGGCAAAGTGCTCAAAGGTAGTGTCAAAGTGCTGAAAAGTGTGGCAAAGTACTGAAAAGTTGTGACAATGTGCTGAAAATTAGAGGCAAAGTACTGAAAAGCAGTGGCAAAGTACTGAAAAGTGTGGCAAAGTACTGAAAAGTTGTGGTAAAGAGCTGAAAAGTAGTGGCAAAGTACTTAAAAGTTGTGGCAAAGTACGTAAAAGTTGTGTCAAAGTCGTGGCAAAGTGCTGAAAAGTGTGGCAAAGTACTGAAAAGTGTGGCAAAGAACTGAAAAGTTGTGGTAAAGAGCTGAAAAGTAGTGGCAAAGTACTTAAAAGTTGTGTCAAAGTCGTGGCAAAGTACTGAAAAGTACGGCAAAGTACTGAAAAGTTGTGGCAAAGTGCTGAAAATTAGTGGGAAAGTACTGAAAAGAATGGCAAAGTACTGAAAAGTAGTGGCAAAGTGCTGAAAAGTTTGGCAAAGTACTGAAAAGTTGTGGCAAAGTCGTGGCAAAATACTGAAAAGTGTGGCACAGTGCTGAAAAGTAGTGGCAAAGTACTGAAAAGCAGTGGCAAAGTGTTGAAAAGTGTGGCAAAGTGCTGAAAAGAAGTGGCAAAGTAGTGAAAAGCAGTTGCAAAGTACTGAAAAGTGTGGCAAAGTACTGAAAACAGTTGCAAAGTACTGAAAAGTGTGGCAAAGTACTGAAAAGTTGTGGCAAAGTGCTGAAAGGTAGTGGCAAAGTGCTGAAAATTGTGGCAAAGTACTGAAAAGTTGTGGCAAAGTGCTGAAAAGTAGTGGCAAAGTGCTGAAAATTGTGGCAAAGTACAGAAAAGTGTGGCAAAGTACTTAAAAGTTGTGGCCATGTCGTGGCAAAGTAATGAAAAGTGTGGCAAAGAACTGAAAAGTTGTGGCAAAGTGCTGAAAAGTAGTGGCAAAATGCTGAAAAGTACTGGCAAAGTGCTGAAAAGTGTGGCAAAGTACTGAAACGTGGCAAAGTGATGAAAAGTAGTGGCAAAGTACAAAAAAGTGTGGCAAAGTACTGAAAAGTTGTGGTAAAGAGCTGAAAAGTAGTGGCAAAGTACTTAAAAGTTGTGTCAAAGTCGTGGCAAAGTACTGAAAAGTATGGCAAAGTACTGAAAAGTTGTGGCAACGTGATGAAAAGTAGTGGCAAAGTACTGAAAAGCAGTGGTAAAGTACTGAAAAGTGTGGCAAAGTACTGAAAAGTTGTGGCAAAGTCATGGCAAAGTACAGAAAAGTGTGGCAAATTACTGAAAAGTTGTGGCAAAGTCGTGGCAAAGTACAGAAAAGAGTGGCAAAGTACTGAAAAGTTGTGGCAAAGTGCTGAAAGGTAGTGTCAAAGGGCTGAAAAGTGTGGCAAAGAACTGAAAAGTTGTGGCAATGTGCAGAAAATTAGTGGCAAAGTACTGAAAAGCAGTGGTAAAGTACTGAAAAGTGTGGCAAAGTACTGAAAAGTTGTGGCAAAGTCGTGGCAAAGTACAGAAAAGTGTGGCAAAGTACTGAAAAGTTGTGGCAAAGTGCTGAAAGGTAGTGGCAAAGTGATGAAAAGTGTGGCAAAGTACTGAAAGGTTGTGGCAAAGTGCTGAAAATTAGTGACAAAGTACTGAAAGGTAGTGGCAAAGTGCTGAAAAGTAGTGGCAAAGTGTTGAAAAGTGTGGCAAAGTGCTGAAAAGAAATGGTAAAGTATTGAAAAGTTGTGGCAAAGTGCTGAAAATTAGTGACAAAGTACTGAAAAGCAGTGGCAAAGTACTGAAAATTGTGGCAAAGTACTGGAAAGTTGTGGCAAAGTGCTGAAAGGTAGTGGCAAAGTACTAAAAAGTGTGGCAAAGTACTGAAAAGTTGTGGCCATGTCGTGGTAAAGTAATGAAAAGTGTGGCACAGTGCTGAAAAGTAGTGGCAAAGTACTGAAAAGCAGTGGCAAAGTGTTGAAAAGTGTGGCAAAGTGCTGAAAAGGAGTGGCAAAGTACTGAAAAGCAGTTGCAAAGTAATGAAAAGTGTGGCAAAGTACTGAAAAGTTGTGGCAAAGTCGTGGCAAAGTACTGAAAAGTGTGGCAAAGAACTGAAAAATTGTGGCAAAGTGCTGAAAAGTCGTGGCAAAGTGCAGAAAAGTGTGGCAAAGTACTGAAAAGTTGTGGCAAAGTCGTTGTAAAGTACTGAAAAGACTGGCAGAGTTGTGAAAAGTTGTGGCAAAGTGCTGAAAAGTTGTGGCAAAGTACTGAAAGGTAGTGGCAAGTGCTGAAAAGTGTGGCAAAGTACTGAAAAGTTGTGGCAAAGTGCTGAAAAGTTATGGCAAAGTACTGAAAAGCAGTGGCAAAGTACTGAAAAGTGTGGCAAAGTGCTGAAAAGTAGTGGCAAAGTACTGAAAAGCAGTTGCAAAGTACTAAAAAGTGTGGCAAAGTACTGAAAAGTTGTGGCCATGTTGTGGCAAAGTAATGAAAAGTGTGGCAAAGTACTGAAAAGTTGTGGCAAAGTGCTGAAAAGTAGTGGCAAAGTACTGAAAGGTAGTGGCAAAGTGCTGAAAAGAAGTGGCAAAATGCTGAAAAGTGTGGCAAAGTACTGAAACGTTGTGGAAAATTACAAAAAAGTGTGGCAAAGTACTGAAAAGTTGTGGTAAAGAGCTGAAAAGTAGTGGCAAAGTACTTAAAAGTTGTGGCAAAGTACGTAAAAGTTGTGTCAAAGTCGTGGCAAAGTACTGAAAAGAAGTGGCAAAATGCTGAAAAGTGTGGCAAAGTACTGAAACGTTGTGGAAAAGTACAAAAAAGTGTGGCAAAGTACTGAAAAGTTGTGGTAAAGAGCTGAAAAGTAGTGGCAAAGTACATAAAAGTTGTGGCAAAGTACGTAAAAGTTGTGTCAAAGTCGTGGCAAAGTACTGAAACGTATGGCAAAGTACTGAAAAGTTGTGGCAAAGTGCTCAAAGGTAGTGTCAAAGTGCTGAAAAGTGTGGCAAAGTACTGAAAAGTTGTGACAATGTGCTGAAAATTAGAGGAAAAGTACTGAAAAGCAGTGGCAAAGTACTGAAAAGTGTGGCAAAGTACTGAAAAGTTGTGGTAAAGAGCTGAAAAGTAGTGGCAAAGTACTTAAAAGTTGTGGCAAAGTACGTAAAAGTTGTGTCAAAGTCGTGGCAAAGTGCTGAAAAGTGTGGCAAAGTACTGAAAAGTGTGGCAAAGAACTGAAAAGTTGTGGTAAAGAGCTGAAAAGTAGTGGCAAAGTACTTAAAAGTTGTGTCAAAGTCGTGGCAAAGTACTGAAAAGTACGGCAAAGTACTGAAAAGTTGTGGCAAAGTGCTGAAAATTAGTGGGAAAGTACTGAAAAGAATGGCAAAGTACTGAAAAGTAGTGGCAAAGTGCTGAAAAGTTTGGCAAAGTACTGAAAAGTTGTGGCAAAGTCGTGGCAAAATACTGAAAAGTGTGGCACAGTGCTGAAAAGTAGTGGCAAAGTACTGAAAAGCAGTGGCAAAGTGTTGAAAAGTGTGGCAAAGTGCTGAAAAGAAGTGGCAAAGTAGTGAAAAGCAGTTGCAAAGTACTAAAAAGTGTGGCAAAGTACTGAAAAGTAGTGGCCATGTTGTGGCAAAGTAATGAAAAGTGTGGCAAAGTACTGAAAAGTTGTGGCAAAGTGCTGAAAAGTAGTGGCAAAGTACTGAAAGGTAGTGGCAAAGTGCTGAAAAGAAATGGCAAAATGCTGAAAAGTGTGGCAAAGTACTGAAACGTTGTGGAAAATTACAAAAAAGTGTGGCAAAGTACTGAAAAGTTGTGGTAAAGAGCTGAAAAGTAGTGGCAAAGTACTTAAAAGTTGTGGCAAAGTACGTAAAAGTTGTGTCAAAGTCGTGGCAAAGTACTGAAAAGAAGTGGCAAAATGCTGAAAAGTGTGGCAAAGTACTGAAACGTTGTGGAAAAGTACAAAAAAGTGTGGCAAAGTACTGAAAAGTTGTGGTAAAGAGCTGAAAAGTAGTGGCAAAGTACATAAAAGTTGTGGCAAAGTACGTAAAAGTTGTGTCAAAGTCGTGGCAAAGTACTGAAAAGTATGGCAAAGTACTGAAAAGTTGTGGCAAAGTGCTGAAAGGTAGTGTCAAAGTGCTGAAAAGTGTGGCAAAGTACTGAAAAGTTGTGACAATGTGCTGAAAATTAGAGGCAAAGTACTGAAAAGCAGTGGCAAAGTACTGAAAAGTGTGGCAAAGTACTGAAAAGTTGTGGTAAAGAGCTGAAAAGTAGTGGCAAAGTACTTAAAAGTTGTGGCAAAGTACGTAAAAGTTGTGTCAAAGTCGTGGCAAAGTGCTGAAAAGTGTGGCAAAGTACTGAAAAGTGTGGCAAAGAACTGAAAAGTTGTGGTAAAGAGCTGAAAAGTAGTGGCAAAGTACTTAAAAGTTGTGTCAAAGTCGTGGCAAAGTACTGAAAAGTACGGCAAAGTACTGAAAAGTTGTGGCAAAGTGCTGAAAATTAGTGGGAAAGTACTGAAAAGAATGGCAAAGTACTGAAAAGTAGTGGCAAAGTGCTGAAAAGTTTGGCAAAGTACTGAAAAGTTGTGGCAAAGTCATGGCAAAATACTGAAAAGTGTGGCACAGTGCTGAAAAGTAGTGGCAAAGTACTGAAAAGCAGTGGCAAAGTGTTGAAAAGTGTGGCAAAGTGCTGAAAAGAAGTGGCAAAGTAGTGAAAAGCAGTTGCAAAGTACTGAAAAGTGTGGCAAAGTACTGAAAACAGTTGCAAAGTACTGAAAAGTGTGGCAAAGTACTGAAAAGTTGTGGCAAAGTCGTGGCAAAGTACTGAAAAGTGTGGCAAAGTACTGAAAAGTTGTGGCAAAGTGCTGAAAGGTAGTGGCAAAGTACTAAAAAGTGTGGCAAAGTACTGAAAAGTTGTGGCCATGTCGTGGTAAAGTAATGAAAAGTGTGGCACAGTGCTGAAAAGTAGTGGCAAAGTACTGAAAAGCAGTGGCAAAGTGTTGAAAAGTGTGGCAAAGTGCTGAAAAGGAGTGGAAAAGTACTGAAAAGCAGTTGCAAAGTAATGAAAAGTGTGGCAAAGTCCTGAAAAGTTGTGGCAAAGTCGTGGCGAAGTACTGAAAAGTGTGGCAAAGAACTGAAAAATTGTGGCAAAGTGCTGAAAAGTCGTGGCAAAGTGCAGAAAAGTGTGGCAAAGTACTGAAAAGTTGTGGCAAAGTCGTTGTAAAGTACTGAAAAGAGTGGCAGAGTTGTGAAAAGTTGTGGCAAAGTGCTGAAAAGTTGTGGCAAAGTACTGAAAGGTAGTGGCAAGTGCTGAAAAGTGTGGCAAAGTACTGAAAAGTTGTGGCAAAGTGCTGAAAAGTTATGGCAAAGTACTGAAAAGCAGTGGCAAAGTACTGAAAAGTGTGGCAAAGTGCTGAAAAGTAGTGGCAAAGTACTGAAAAGCAGTTGCAAAGTACTAAAAAGTGTGGCAAAGTACTGAAAAGTTGTGGCCATGTTGTGGCAAAGTAATGAAAAGTGTGGCAAAGTACTGAAAAGTTGTGGCAAAGTGCTGAAAAGTAGTGGCAAAGTACTGAAAGGTAGTGGCAAAGTGCTGAAAAGAAGTGGCAAAATGCTGAAAAGTGTGGCAAAGTACTGAAACGTTGTGGAAAATTACAAAAAAGTGTGGCAAAGTACTGAAAAGTTGTGGTAAAGAGCTGAAAAGTAGTGGCAAAGTACTTAAAAGTTGTGGCAAAGTACGTAAAAGTTGTGTCAAAGTCGTGGCAAAGTACTGAAAAGAAGTGGCAAAATGCTGAAAAGTGTGGCAAAGTACTGAAACGTTGTGGAAAAGTACAAAAAAGTGTGGCAAAGTACTGAAAAGTTGTGGTAAAGAGCTGAAAAGTAGTGGCAAAGTACATAAAAGTTGTGGCAAAGTACGTAAAAGTTGTGTCAAAGTCGTGGCAAAGTACTGAAACGTATGGCAAAGTACTGAAAAGTTGTGGCAAAGTGCTCAAAGGTAGTGTCAAAGTGCTGAAAAGTGTGGCAAAGTACTGAAAAGTTGTGGCAAAGTACTGAAAAGTGTGGCAAAGTGCTGAAAAGTAGTGGCAAAGTACTGAAAAGCAGTTGCAAAGTACTAAAAAGTGTGGCAAAGTACTGAAAAGTTGTGGCCATGTTGTGGCAAAGTAATGAAAAGTGTGGCAAAGTACTGAAAAGTTGTGGCAAAGTGCTGAAAAGTAGTGGCAAAGTACTGAAAGGTAGTGGCAAAGTGCTGAAAAGAAGTGGCAAAATGCTGAAAAGTGTGGCAAAGTACTGAAACGTTGTGGAAAATTACAAAAAAGTTTGGCAAAGTACTGAAAAGTTGTGGTAAAGAGCTGAAAAGTAGTGGCAAAGTACTTAAAAGTTGTGGCAAAGTACGTAAAAGTTGTGTCAAAGTCGTGGCAAAGTACTGAAAAGAAGTGGCAAAATGCTGAAAAGTGTGGCAAAGTACTGAAACGTTGTGGAAAAGTACAAAAAAGTGTGGCAAAGTACTGAAAAGTTGTGGTAAAGAGCTGAAAAGTAGTGGCAAAGTACATAAAAGTTGTGGCAAAGTACGTAAAAGTTGTGTCAAAGTCGTGGCAAAGTACTGAAACGTATGGCAAAGTACTGAAAAGTTGTGGCAAAGTGCTCAAAGGTAGTGTCAAAGTGCTGAAAAGTGTGGCAAAGTACTGAAAAGTTGTGACAATGTGCTGAAAATTAGAGGCAAAGTACTGAAAAGCAGTGGCAAAGTACTGAAAAGTGTGGCAAAGTACTGAAAAGTTGTGGTAAAGAGCTGAAAAGTAGTGGCAAAGTACTTAAAAGTTGTGGCAAAGTACGTAAAAGTTGTGTCAAAGTCGTGGCAAAGTGCTGAAAAGTGTGGCAAAGTACTGAAAAGTGTGGCAAAGAACTGAAAAGTTGTGGTAAAGAGCTGAAAAGTAGTGGCAAAGTACTTAAAAGTTGTGTCAAAGTCGTGGCAAAGTACTGAAAAGTACGGCAAAGTACTGAAAAGTTGTGGCAAAGTGCTGAAAGGTAGTGGCAAAGTACTAAAAAGTGTGGCAAAGTACTGAAAAGTTGTGGCCATGTCGTGGTAAAGTAATGAAAAGTGTGGCACAGTGCTGAAAAGTAGTGGCAAAGTACTGAAAAGCAGTGGCAAAGTGTTGAAAAGTGTGGCAAAGTGCTGAAAAGGAGTGGCAAAGTACTGAAAACCAGTTGCAAAGTAATGAAAAGTGTGGCAAAGTACTGAAAAGTTGTGGCAAAGTCGTGGCGAAGTACTGAAAAGTGTGGCAAAGAACTGAAAAGTTGTGGTAAAGAGCTGAAAAGTAGTGGCAAAGTACTTAAAAGTTGTGTCAAAGTCGTGGCAAAGTACTGAAAAGTACGGCAAAGTACTGAAAAGTTGTGGCAAAGTGCTGAAAATTAGTGGGAAAGTACTGAAAAGAATGGCAAAGTACTGAAAAGTAGTGGCAAAGTGCTGAAAAGTTTGGCAAAGTACTGAAAAGTTGTGGCAAAGTGATGGCAAAATACTGAAAAGTGTGGCACAGTGCTGAAAAGTAGTGGCAAAGTACTGAAAAGCAGTGGCAAAGTGTTGAAAAGTGTGGCAAAGTGCTGAAAAGAAGTGGCAAAGTAGTGAAAAGCAGTTGCAAAGTACTGAAAAGTGTGGCAAAGTACTGAAAACAGTTGCAAAGTACTGAAAAGTGTGGCAAAGTACTGAAAAGTTGTGGCAAAGTCGTGGCAAAGTACTGAAAAGTGTGGCAAAGTACTGAAAAGTTGTGGCAAAGTGCTGAAAGGTAGTGGCAAAGTACTAAAAAGTGTGGCAAAGTACTGAAAAGTTGTGGCCATGTCGTGGTAAAGTAATGAAAAGTGTGGCACAGTGCTGAAAAGTAGTGGCAAAGTACTGAAAAGCAGTGGCAAAGTGTTGAAAAGTGTGGCAAAGTGCTGAAAAGGAGTGGAAAAGTACTGAAAAGCAGTTGCAAAGTAATGAAAAGTGTGGCAAAGTACTGAAAAGTTGTGGCAAAGTCGTGGCGAAGTACTGAAAAGTGTGGCAAAGAACTGAAAAATTGTGGCAAAGTGCTGAAAAGTCGTGGCAAAGTGCAGAAAAGTGTGGCAAAGTACTGAAAAGTTGTGGCAAAGTCGTTGTAAAGTACTGAAAAGAGTGGCAGAGTTGTGAAAAGTTGTGGCAAAGTGCTGAAAAGTTGTGGCAAAGTACTGAAAGGTAGTGGCAAGTGCTGAAAAGTGTGGCAAAGTACTGAAAAGTTGTGGCAAAGTGCTGAAAAGTTATGGCAAAGTACTGAAAAGCAGTGGCAAAGTACTGAAAAGTGTGGCAAAGTGCTGAAAAGTAGTGGCAAAGTACTGAAAAGCAGTTGCAAAGTACTAAAAAGTGTGGCAAAGTACTGAAAAGTTGTGGCCATGTTGTGGCAAAGTAATGAAAAGTGTGGCAAAGTACTGAAAAGTTGTGGCAAAGTGCTGAAAAGTAGTGGCAAAGTACTGAAAGGTAGTGGCAAAGTGCTGAAAAGAAGTGGCAAAATGCTGAAAAGTGTGGCAAAGTACTGAAACGTTGTGGAAAATTACAAAAAAGTGTGGCAAAGTACTGAAAAGTTGTGGTAAAGAGCTGAAAAGTAGTGGCAAAGTACTTAAAAGTTGTGGCAAAGTACGTAAAAGTTGTGTCAAAGTCGTGGCAAAGTACTGAAAAGAAGTGGCAAAATGCTGAAAAGTGTGGCAAAGTACTGAAACGTTGTGGAAAAGTACAAAAAAGTGTGGCAAAGTACTGAAAAGTTGTGGTAAAGAGCTGAAAAGTAGTGGCAAAGTACATAAAAGTTGTGGCAAAGTACGTAAAAGTTGTGTCAAAGTCGTGGCAAAGTACTGAAACGTATGGCAAAGTACTGAAAAGTTGTGGCAAAGTGCTCAAAGGTAGTGTCAAAGTGCTGAAAAGTGTGGCAAAGTACTGAAAAGTTGTGGCAAAGTACTGAAAAGTGTGGCAAAGTGCTGAAAAGTAGTGGCAAAGTACTGAAAAGCAGTTGCAAAGTACTAAAAAGTGTGGCAAAGTACTGAAAAGTTGTGGCCATGTTGTGGCAAAGTAATGAAAAGTGTGGCAAAGTACTGAAAAGTTGTGGCAAAGTGCTGAAAAGTAGTGGCAAAGTACTGAAAGGTAGTGGCAAAGTGCTGAAAAGAAGTGGCAAAATGCTGAAAAGTGTGGCAAAGTACTGAAACGTTGTGGAAAATTACAAAAAAGTGTGGCAAAGTACTGAAAAGTTGTGGTAAAGAGCTGAAAAGTAGTGGCAAAGTACTTAAAAGTTGTGGCAAAGTACGTAAAAGTTGTGTCAAAGTCGTGGCAAAGTACTGAAAAGAAGTGGCAAAATGCTGAAAAGTGTGGCAAAGTACTGAAACGTTGTGGAAAAGTACAAAAAAGTGTGGCAAAGTACTGAAAAGTTGTGGTAAAGAGCTGAAAAGTAGTGGCAAAGTACATAAAAGTTGTGGCAAAGTACGTAAAAGTTGTGTCAAAGTCGTGGCAAAGTACTGAAACGTATGGCAAAGTACTGAAAAGTTGTGGCAAAGTGCTCAAAGGTAGTGTCAAAGTGCTGAAAAGTGTGGCAAAGTACTGAAAAGTTGTGACAATGTGCTGAAAATTAGAGGCAAAGTACTGAAAAGCAGTGGCAAAGTACTGAAAAGTGTGGCAAAGTACTGAAAAGTTGTGGTAAAGAGCTGAAAAGTAGTGGCAAAGTACTTAAAAGTTGTGGCAAAGTACGTAAAAGTTGTGTCAAAGTCGTGGCAAAGTGCTGAAAAGTGTGGCAAAGTACTGAAAAGTGTGGCAAAGAACTGAAAAGTTGTGGTAAAGAGCTGAAAAGTAGTGGCAAAGTACTTAAAAGTTGTGTCAAAGTCGTGGCAAAGTACTGAAAAGTACGGCAAAGTACTGAAAAGTTGTGGCAAAGTGCTGAAAGGTAGTGGCAAAGTACTAAAAAGTGTGGCAAAGTACTGAAAAGTTGTGGCCATGTCGTGGTAAAGTAATGAAAAGTGTGGCACAGTGCTGAAAAGTAGTGGCAAAGTACTGAAAAGCAGTGGCAAAGTGTTGAAAAGTGTGGCAAAGTGCTGAAAAGGAGTGGCAAAGTACTGAAAAGCAGTTGCAAAGTAATGAAAAGTGTGGCAAAGTACTGAAAAGTTGTGGCAAAGTCGTGGCGAAGTACTGAAAAGTGTGGCAAAGAACTGAAAAATTGTGGCAAAGTGCTGAAAAGTCGTGGCAAAGTGCAGAAAAGTGTGGCAAAGTACTGAAAAGTTGTGGCAAAGTCGTTGTAAAGTACTGAAAAGAGTGGCAGAGTTGTGAAAAGTTGTGGCAAAGTGCTGAAAAGTTGTGGCAAAGTACTGAAAGGTAGTGGCAAGTGCTGAAAAGTGTGGCAAAGTACTGAAAAGTTGTGGCAAAGTGCTGAAAAGTTATGGCAAAGTACTGAAAAGCAGTGGCAAAGTACTGAAAAGTGTGGCAAAGTGCTGAAAAGTAGTGGCAAAGTACTGAAAAGCAGTTGCAAAGTACTAAAAAGTGTGGCAAAGTACTGAAAAGTTGTGGCCATGTTGTGGCAAAGTAATGAAAAGTGTGGCAAAGTACTGAAAAGTTGTGGCAAAGTGCTGAAAAGTAGTGGCAAAGTACTGAAAGGTAGTGGCAAAGTGCTGAAAAGAAGTGGCAAAATGCTGAAAAGTGTGGCAAAGTACTGAAACGTTGTGGAAAATTACAAAAAAGTGTGGCAAAGTACTGAAAAGTTGTGGTAAAGAGCTGAAAAGTAGTGGCAAAGTACTTAAAAGTTGTGGCAAAGTACGTAAAAGTTGTGTCAAAGTCGTGGCAAAGTACTGAAAAGAAGTGGCAAAATGCTGAAAAGTGTGGCAAAGTACTGAAACGTTGTGGAAAAGTACAAAAAAGTGTGGCAAAGTACTGAAAAGTTGTGGTAAAGAGCTGAAAAGTAGTGGCAAAGTACATAAAAGTTGTGGCAAAGTACGTAAAAGTTGTGTCAAAGTCGTGGCAAAGTACTGAAACGTATGGCAAAGTACTGAAAAGTTGTGGCAAAGTGCTCAAAGGTAGTGTCAAAGTGCTGAAAAGTGTGGCAAAGTACTGAAAAGTTGTGGCAAAGTACTGAAAAGTGTGGCAAAGTGCTGAAAAGTAGTGGCAAAGTACTGAAAAGCAGTTGCAAAGTACTAAAAAGTGTGGCAAAGTACTGAAAAGTTGTGGCCATGTTGTGGCAAAGTAATGAAAAGTGTGGCAAAGTACTGAAAAGTTGTGGCAAAGTGCTGAAAAGTAGTGGCAAAGTACTGAAAGGTAGTGGCAAAGTGCTGAAAAAAAGTGGCAAAATGCTGAAAAGTGTGGCAAAGTACTGAAACGTTGTGGAAAATTACAAAAAAGTGTGGCAAAGTACTGAAAAGTTGTGGTAAAGAGCTGAAAAGTAGTGGCAAAGTACTTAAAAGTTGTGGCAAAGTACGTAAAAGTTGTGTCAAAGTCGTGGCAAAGTACTGAAAAGAAGTGGCAAAATGCTGAAAAGTGTGGCAAAGTACTGAAATGTTGTGGAAAAGTACAAAAAAGTGTGGCAAAGTACTGAAAAGTTGTGGTAAAGAGCTGAAAAGTAGTGGCAAAGTACATAAAAGTTGTGGCAAAGTACGTAAAAGTTGTGTCAAAGTCGTGGCAAAGTACTGAAACGTATGGCAAAGTACTGAAAAGTTGTGGCAAAGTGCTCAAAGGTAGTGTCAAAGTGCTGAAAAGTGTGGCAAAGTACTGAAAAGTTGTGACAATGTGCTGAAAATTAGAGACAAAGTACTGAAAAGCAGTGGCAAAGTACTGAAAAGTGTGGCAAAGTACTGAAAAGTTGTGGTAAAGAGCTGAAAAGTAGTGGCAAAGTACTTAAAAGTTGTGGCAAAGTACGTAAAAGTTGTGTCAAAGTCGTGGCAAAGTGCTGAAAAGTGTGGCAAAGTACTGAAAAGTGTGGCAAAGAACTGAAAAGTTGTGGTAAAGAGCTGAAAAGTAGTGGCAAAGTACTTAAAAGTTGTGTCAAAGTCGTGGCAAAGTACTGAAAAGTACGGCAAAGTACTGAAAAGTTGTGGCAAAGTGCTGAAAATTAGTGGGAAAGTACTGAAAAGAATGGCAAAGTACTGAAAAGTAATGGCAAAGTGCTGAAAAGTTTGGCAAAGTACTGAAAAGTTGTGGCAAAGTCGTGGCAAAATACTGAAAAGTGTGGAACAGTGCTGAAAAGTAGTGGCAAAGTACTGAAAAGCAGTGGCAAAGTGTTGAAAAGTGTGGCAAAGTGCTGAAAAGAAATGGCAAAGTAGTGAAAAGCAGTTGCAAAGTACTGAAAAGTGTGGCAAAGTACTGAAAACAGTTGCAAAGTACTGAAAAGTGTGGCAAAGTACTGAAAAGTTGTGGCAAAGTGCTGAAAGGTAGTGGCAAAGTGCTGAAAATTGTGGCAAAGTACTGAAAAGTTGTGGCAAAGTGCTGAAAAGTAGTGGCAAAGTGCTGAAAATTGTGGCAAAGTACAGAAAAGTGTGGCAAAGTACTTAAAAGTTGTGGCCATGTCGTGGCAAAGTAATGAAAAGTGTGGCAAAGAACTGAAAAGTTGTGGCAAAGTGCTGAAAAGTAGTGGCAAAATGCTGAAAAGTACTGGCAAAGTGCTGAAAAGTGTGGCAAAGTACTGAAACGTGGCAAAGTGATGAAAAGTAGTGGCAAAGTACAAAAAAGTGTGGCAAAGTACTGAAAAGTTGTGGTAAAGAGCTGAAAAGTAGTGGCAAAGTACTTAAAAGTTGTGTCAAAGTCGTGGCAAAGTACTGAAAAGTATGGCAAAGTACTGAAAAGTTGTGGCAACGTGATGAAAAGTAGTGGCAAAGTACTGAAAAGCAGTGGTAAAGTACTGAAAAGTGTGGCAAAGTACTGAAAAGTTGTGGCAAAGTCATGGCAAAGTACAGAAAAGTGTGGCAAATTACTGAAAAGTTGTGGCAAAGTCGTGGCAAAGTACAGAAAAGAGTGGCAAAGTACTGAAAAGTTGTGGCAAAGTGCTGAAAGGTAGTGTCAAAGGGCTGAAAAGTGTGGCAAAGAACTGAAAAGTTGTGGCAATGTGCAGAAAATTAGTGGCAAAGTACTGAAAAGCAGTGGTAAAGTACTGAAAAGTGTGGCAAAGTACTGAAAAGTTGTGGCAAAGTCGTGGCAAAGTACAGAAAAGTGTGGCAAAGTACTGAAAAGTTGTGGCAAAGTGCTGAAAGGTAGTGGCAAAGTGATGAAAAGTGTGGCAAAGTACTGAAAAGTTGTGGCAAAGTGCTGAAAATTAGTGACAAAGTACTGAAAGGTAGTGGCAAAGTGCTGAAAAGTAGTGGCAAAGTGTTGAAAAGTGTGGCAAAGTGCTGAAAAGAAATGGTAAAGTACTGAAAAGTTGTGGCAAAGTGCTGAAAATTAGTGACAAAGTACTGAAAAGCAGTGGCAAAGTACTGAAAAGTGTGGCAAAGTACTGGAAAGTTGTGGCAAAGTGCTGAAAGGTAGTGACAAAGTACTAAAAAGTGTGGCAAAGTACTGAAAAGTTGTGGCCATGTCGTGGTAAAGTAATGAAAAGTGTGGCACAGTGCTGAAAAGTAGTGGCAAAGTACTGAAAAGCAGTGGCAAAGTGTTGAAAAGTGTGGCAAAGTGCTGAAAAGGAGTGGCAAAGTACTGAAAAGCAGTTGCAAAGTAATGAAAAGTGTGGCAAAGTACTGAAAAGTTGTGGCAAAGTCGTGGCAAAGTACTGAAAAGTGTGGCAAAGAACTGAAAAATTGTGGCAAAGTGCTGAAAAGTCGTGGCAAAGTGCAGAAAAGTGTGGCAAAGTACTGAAAAGTTGTGGCAAAGTCGTTGTAAAGTACTGAAAAGAGTGGCAGAGTTGTGAAAAGTTGTGGCAAAGTGCTGAAAAGTTGTGGCAAAGTACTGAAAGGTAGTGGCAAGTGCTGAAAAGTGTGGCAAAGTACTGAAAAGTTGTGGCAAAGTGCTGAAAAGTTATGGCAAAGTACTGAAAAGCAGTGGCAAAGTACTGAAAAGTGTGGCAAAGTGCTGAAAAGTAGTGGCAAAGTACTGAAAAGCAGTTGCAAAGTACTAAAAAGTGTGGCAAAGTACTGAAAAGTTGTGGCCATGTTGTGGCAAAGTAATGAAAAGTGTGGCAAAGTACTGAAAAGTTGTGACAAAGTGCTGAAAAGTAGTGGCAAAGTACTGAAAGGTAGTGGCAAAGTGCTGAAAAGAAGTGGCAAAATGCTGAAAAGTGTGGCAAAGTACTGAAACGTTGTGGAAAATTACAAAAAAGTGTGGCAAAGTACTGAAAAGTTGTGGTAAAGAGCTGAAAAGTAGTGGCAAAGTACTTAAAAGTTGTGGCAAAGTACGTAAAAGTTGTGTCAAAGTCGTGGCAAAGTACTGAAAAGAAGTGGCAAAATGCTGAAAAGTGTGGCAAAGTACTGAAACGTTGTGGAAAAGTACAAAAAAGTGTGGCAAAGTACTGAAAAGTTGTGGTAAAGAGCTGAAAAGTAGTGGCAAAGTACATAAAAGTTGTGGCAAAGTACGTAAAAGTTGTGTCAAAGTCGTGGCAAAGTACTGAAACGTATGGCAAAGTACTGAAAAGTTGTGGCAAAGTGCTCAAAGGTAGTGTCAAAGTGCTGAAAAGTGTGGCAAAGTACTGAAAAGTTGTGACAATGTGCTGAAAATTAGAGGCAAAGTACTGAAAAGCAGTGGCAAAGTACTGAAAAGTGTGGCAAAGTACTGAAAAGTTGTGGTAAAGAGCTGAAAAGTAGTGGCAAAGTACTTAAAAGTTGTGGCAAAGTACGTAAAAGTTGTGTCAAAGTCGTGGCAAAGTGCTGAAAAGTGTGGCAAAGTACTGAAAAGTGTGGCAAAGAACTGAAAAGTTGTGGTAAAGAGCTGAAAAGTAGTGGCAAAGTACTTAAAAGTTGTGTCAAAGTCGTGGCAAAGTACTGAAAAGTACGGCAAAGTACTGAAAAGTTGTGGCAAAGTGCTGAAAATTAGTGGGAAAGTACTGAAAAGAATGGCAAAGTACTGAAAAGTAGTGGCAAAGTGCTGAAAAGTTTGGCAAAGTACTGAAAAGTTGTGGCAAAGTCGTGGCAAAATACTGAAAAGTGTGGCACAGTGCTGAAAAGTAGTGGCAAAGTACTGAAAAGCAGTGGCAAAGTGTTGAAAAGTGTGGCAAAGTGCTGAAAAGAAGTGGCAAAGTAGTGAAAAGCAGTTGCAAAGTACTGAAAAGTGTGGCAAAGTACTGAAAACAGTTGCAAAGTACTGAAAAGTGTGGCAAAGTACTGAAAAGTTGTGGCAAGTGCTGAAAGGTAGTGGCAAAGTGCTGAAAATTGTGGCAAAGTACTGAAAAGTTGTGGCAAAGTGCTGAAAAGTAGTGGCAAAGTGCTGAAAATTGTGGCAAAGTACAGAAAAGTGTGGCAAAGTACTTAAAAGTTGTGGCCATGTCGTGGCAAAGTAATGAAAAGTGTGGCAAAGAACTGAAAAGTTGTGGCAAAGTGCTGAAAAGTAGTGGCAAAATGCTGAAAAGTACTGGCAAAGTGCTGAAAAGTGTGGCAAAGTACTGAAACGTGGCAAAGTGATGAAAAGTAGTGGCAAAGTACAAAAAAGTGTGGCAAAGTACTGAAAAGTTGTGGTAAAGAGCTGAAAAGTAGTGGCAAAGTACTTAAAAGTTGTGTCAAAGTCGTGGCAAAGTACTGAAAAGTATGGCAAAGTACTGAAAAGTTGTGGCAACGTGATGAAAAGTAGTGGCAAAGTACTGAAAAGCAGTGGTAAAGTACTGAAAAGTGTGGCAAAGTACTGAAAAGTTGTGGCAAAGTCATGGCAAAGTACAGAAAAGTGTGGCAAATTACTGAAAAGTTGTGGCAAAGTCGTGGCAAAGTACAGAAAAGAGTGGCAAAGTACTGAAAAGTTGTGGCAAAGTGCTGAAAGGTAGTGTCAAAGGGCTGAAAAGTGTGGCACAGAACTGAAAAGTTGTGGCAATGTGCAGAAAATTAGTGGCAAAGTACTGAAAAGCAGTGGTAAAGTACTGAAAAGTGTGGCAAAGTACTGAAAAGTTGTGGCAAAGTCGTGGCAAAGTACAGAAAAGTGTGGCAAAGTACTGAAAAGTTGTGGCAAAGTGCTGAAAGGTAGTGGCAAAGTGATGAAAAGTGTGGCAAAGTACTGAAAAGTTGTGGCCATGTCGTGGCAAAGTAATGAAAAGTGTGGCAATGTACTGAAAAGTTGTGGCAAAGTGCTGAAAAGTAGTGGCAAAGTACTGAAAGGTAGTGGCAAAGTGCTGAAAAGTAGTGGCAAAGTGTTGAAAAGTGTGGCAAAGTACTGAAAAGTTGTGGCAAAGTGCTGAAAAGTTGTGGCAAAGTACTGAAAAGCAGTGGAAAATTACTGAAAAGTGTGGCAAAGTGCTGAAAAGAAGTGACAAAGTACTGAAAAGCAGTGGCAAAATACTGAAAAGTGTGGCAAAGTAATGGAAAGTTGTGGCAAAGTGCTAAAAAATCGTGGCAAAGTGCTGAAAAGTGTGGCAAAGTATTGAAAAGTTGTGGCAAAGTGCTGAAAAGTAGTGCCAAAGTGCTGAAAAGTGTGGCAAAGTACTGAAAAGTGTGGCAAAGTACTGGAAAGTTGTGGCAAAGTCGTGGCAAAGTACTGAAAAGTATGGCAAAGTACTGAAAAGTAGTGGCAAAGTACTGAAAGGTAGTGGCAACGTTCTGAAAAGTAGTGGCAAAGTGTTGAAAAGTGTGGCAAAGTGCTGAAAAGTAGAGGCAAAGTACTGAAAAGCAGTTGCAAAGTACTGAAAAGTGTGGCAAAGTACTGAAAAGTTGTGGTAATGTCGTGGCAAAGTACTGAAAAGTGTGGCACAGTGCTGAAAAGTAGTGGCAAAGTACTGAAAAGCAGTGGCAAAGTGTTGAAAAGTGTGGCAAAGTGCTGAAAAGAAGTGGCAAAGTACTGAAAAGCAGTTGCAAAGTAATGAAAAGTGTGGCAAAGTACTGAAAAGTTGTGGCAAAGTGGTGGCAAAGTACTGAAAAGTGTGGCAAAGTACTGAAAAATTGTGGCAAAGTGCTGAAAAGTCGTGGCAAAGTGCTGAAAAGTGTGGCAAAGTACTGAAAAGTTGTGGCAAAGTCGTGGTAAAATACTGAAAAGTGTGGCAAAGTTGAGAAAAGTTGTGGCAAAGGGCTGAAAAGTTGTGGCAAAGTACTGAAAGGTAGTGGCAAAGTACTGAAAAGTGTGGCAAAGTACTGGAAAGTTGTGGCAAAGTATAGAAAAGTTGTGGCAAAGTGCTGAAAAGTAGTGCCAAAGTGCTGAAAAGTGTGGCAAAGTACTGAAAAGTGTGGCAAAGTACTGGAAAGTTGTGGCAAAGTCGTGGCAACGTACTGAAAAGTGTGGCAAAGTACTGAAAAGTTGTGGCAAAGTGCTGAAAAGTCGTGGCAAAGTACTAAAAAGTGTGGCAAAGTACTGTAAAGTAGTGGCAAAGTACTGAAAGGTAGTGGCAAAGTGCTGAAAAGTAGTGGCAAAGTGTTGAAAAGTGTGGCAAAGTGCTGAAAAGAAGTGGCAAAGTACTGAAAAGCAGTTGCAAAGTACTGCAAAGTGTGGCAAAGTACTGAAAAGTTGTGGTAATGTCGTGGCAAAGTACTGAAACATGTGGCACAGTGCTGAAAAGTAGTGGCAAAGTACTGATAAGCAGTGGCAAAGTGTTGAAAAGTGTGGCAAAGTGCTGAAAAGAAGTGGCAAAGTACTGAAAAGCAGTTGCAAAGTAATGAAAATTGTGGCAAAGTACTGAAAAGTTGTGGCAAAGTCGTGGCAAAGTACTGAAAAGTGTGGCAAAGTACTGAAAAATTGTGGCAAAGTGCTGAAAAGTCGTGGCAAAGTGCTGAAAAGTCGTGGCAAAGTACTAAAAAGTGTGGCAAAGTCGTGGTAAAATACTGAAAAGTGTGGCAAAGTACTGAAAAGTTGTGGTAATGTCGTGGCAAAGTACTGAAAAGCGTGGCACAGTGCTGAAAAGTAGTGGCAAAGTACTGAAAAGCAGTGGCAAAGTGTTGAAAAGTGTGGCAAAGTGCTGAAAAGAAGTGGCAAAGTACTGAAAAGCAGTTGCAAAGTAATGAAAAGTGTGGCAAAGTACTGAAAAGTTGTGGCAAAGTCGTGGCAAAGTACTGAAAAGTGTGGCAAAGTACTGAAAAATTGTGGCAAAGTGCTGAAAAGTCGTGGCAAAGTACTGAGAAGTGCAGCAAAGTTCTGAAAAGTTGTGGCAAAGTGCTGAAAAGTAGTGGCAAAGTACTGAAAAGTAGTGGCAAAGTGCTGAAAAGTGTGGCAAAGTGCTGAAAAGTAGTGGCAAACTACTGAAAAGCAGAGGCAAAGTGCAGAAAAGTATGGCAAAGTACTGAAAAGTTGTGGCAAAGTGCTGAAAAGTAGTGGCAAAGTACTGAGAAGTGCAGCAAAGTTCTGAAAAGTTGTGGCAATGTGCTGAAAAGTAGTGGCAAAGTACTGAAAAGTAGTGGCAAAGTGCTGAAAAGTGTGGCAAAGTGCTGAAAAGTAGTGGCAAACTACTGAAAAGCAGTGGCAAAGTGCTGAAAAGTTTGGCAAAGTACTGAAAAGTTGTTGCAAAGTAGTGGCAAAGCACTGAAACGTGTGGCAAAGTACTGAAAAGTAGTGGCAAAGTGCTGAAAAGTTTGGCAAAGTAATGAAAAGTTGTGGCAAAGTGCTGAAAAGTAGTGGCAAAGAAATGAGAAGTGTGGCAAAGTAATGAAAAGTTGTGGCAAAGTCCTGAAAAGTAGTGGCAAAGTACTGAAATGCAGTGGCAAAGTGGTGAAAAGTGTGGCAAAGTACTGAAAAGTTGTTGCAAAGTTCTGGCAAAGCACTGAAATGTGTGGCAAAGTACTGAAAAGTTGTGGCAAAGTCGTGTCAAAGCACTGAAAAGTGTGGCAAAGAACTGACAAGTTGTGGCAAAGTGCTGAAAAGTAGTGGCAAACTATTTAACTAAAGTGTTGAAAAGTGTGGCAAAGTGCTGAAAAGAAATGGTAAAGTACTGAAAAGTTGTGGCAAAGTGCTGAAAATTAGTGACAAAGTATTGAAAAGCAGTGGCAAAGTACTGAAAAGTGTGGCAAAGTACTGGAAAGTTGTGGCAAAGTCGTGGCAAAGTACTGAAAAGTGTGGCAAAGTACTGAAAAGTTGTGGCAAAGTGCTGAAAAGTCGTGGCAAAGTACTAAAAAGTGTGGCAAAGTACTGAAAAGTTGTGGCCATGTCGTGGCAAAGTAATGAAAAGTGTGGCAATGTACTGAAAAGTTGTGGCAAAGTGCTGAAAAGTAGTGGCAAAGTACTGAAAGGTAGTGGCAAAGTGCTGAAAAGTAGTGGCAAAGTGTTGAAAAGTGTGGCAAAGTACTGAAAAGTTGTGGCAAAGTGCTGAAAAGTTGTGGCAAAGTACTGAAAAGCAGTGGAAAATTACTGAAAAGTGTGGCAAAGTGCTGAAAAGAAGTGACAAAGTACTGAAAAGCAGTGGCAAAATACTGAAAAGTGTGGCAAAGTAATGGAAAGTTGTGGCAAAGTGCTAAAAAATCGTGGCAAAGTGCTGAAAAGTGTGGCAAAGTATTGAAAAGTTGTGGCAAAGTGCTGAAAAGTAGTGCCAAAGTGCTGAAAAGTGTGGCAAAGTACTGAAAAGTGTGGCAAAGTACTGGAAAGTTGTGGCAAAGTCGTGGCAAAGTACTGAAAAGTATGGCAAAGTACTGAAAAGTAGTGGCAAAGTACTGAAAGGTAGTGGCAAAGTTCTGAAAAGTAGTGGCAAAGTGTTGAAAAGTGTGGCAAAGTGCTGAAAAGTAGAGGCAAAGTACTGAAAAGCAGTTGCAAAGTACTGAAAAGTGTGGCAAAGTACTGAAAAGTTGTGGTAATGTCGTGGCAAAGTACTGAAAAGTGTGGCACAGTGCTGAAAAGTAGTGGCAAAGTACTGAAAAGCAGTGGCAAAGTGTTGAAAAGTGTGGCAAAGTGCTGAAAAGAAGTGGCAATGTACTGAAAAGCAGTTGCAAAGTAATGAAAAGTGTGGCAAAGTACTGAAAAGTTTGGCAAAGTGGTGGCAAAGTACTGAAAAGTGTGGCAAAGTACTGAAAAATTGTGGCAAAGTGCTGAAAAGTCGTGGCAAAGTGCTGAAAAGTGTGGCAAAGTACTGAAAAGTTGTGGCAAAGTCGTGGTAAAATACTGAAAAGTGTGGCAAATTTGAGAAAAGTTGTGGCAAAGGGCTGAAAAGTTGTGGCAAAGTACTGAAAGGTAGTGGCAAAGTACTGAAAAGTGTGGCAAAGTACTGGAAAGTTGTGGCAAAGTATAGAAAAGTTGTGGCAAAGTGCTGAAAAGTAGTGCCAAAGTGCTGAAAAGTGTGGCAAAGTACTGAAAAGTGTGGCAAAGTACTGGAAAGTTGTGGCAAAGTCGTGGCAACGTACTGAAAAGTGTGGCAAAGTACTGAAAAGTTGTGGCAAAGTGCTGAAAAGTCGTGGCAAAGTACTAAAAAGTATGGCAAAGTACTGAAAAGTAGTGGCAAAGTACTGAAAGGTAGTGGCAAAGTGCTGAAAAGTAGTGGCAAAGTGTTGAAAAGTGTGGCAAAGTGCTGAAAAGAAGTGGCAAAGTTCTGAAAAGTGTGGCAAAGTATTGAAAAGTTGTGGCAAAGTGCTGAAAAGTAGTGCCAAAGTGCTGAAAAGTGTGGCAAAGTACTGAAAAGTGTGGCAAAGTACTGGAAAGTTGTGGCAAAGTCGTGGCAAAGTACTGAAAAGTGTGGCAAAGTACTGAAAAGTTGTGGCAAAGTGCTGAAAAGTCGTGGCAAAGTACTAAAAAGTGTGGCAAATTACTGAAAAGTAGTGGCAAAGTAATGAAAGGTAGTGGCAAAGTGCTGAAAAGTAGTGGCAAAGTGTTGAAAAGTGTGGCAAAGTGCTGAAAAGAAGTGGCAAAGTACTGAAAAGCAGTTGCAAAGTAATGAAAATTGTGGCAAAGTACTGAAAAGTTGAGGCAAAGTCGTGGCAAAGTACTGAAAAGTGTGGCAAAGTACTGAAAAATTGTGGCAAAGTGCTGAAAAGTCGTGGCAAAGTGCTGAAAAGTCGTGGCAAAGTACTAAAAAGTGTGGCAAAGTCGTGGTAAAATAATGAAAAGTGTGGCAAAGTACTGAAAAGTTGTGGTAATGTCGTGGCAAAGTACTGAAAAGCGTGGCACAGTGCTGAAAAGTAGTGGCAAAGTACTGAAAAGCAGTGGCAAAGTGTTGAAAAGTGTGGCAAAGTGCTGAAAAGAAGTGGCAAAGTACTGAAAAGCAGTTGCAAAGTAATGAAAAGTGTGGCAAAGTACTGAAAAGTTGTGGCAAAGTCGTGGCAAAGTACTGAAAAGTGTGGCAAAGTACTGAAAAATTGTGGCAAAGTGCTGAAAAGTCGTGGCAAAGTACTGAGAAGTGCAGCAAAGTTCTGAAAAGTTGTGGCAAAGTGCTGAAAAGTAGTGGCAAAGTACTGAAAAGTAGTGGCAAAGTGCTGAAAAGTGTGGCGAAGTGCTGAAAAGTAGTGGCAAACTACTGAAAAGCAGAGGCAAAGTGCAGAAAAGTATGGCAAAGTACTGAAAAGTTGTGGCAAAGTGCTGAAAAGTAGTGGCAAAGTACTGAGAAGTGCAGCAAAGTTCTGAAAAGTTGTGGCAATGTGCTGAAAAGTAGTGGCAAAGTACTGAAAAGTAGTGGCAAAGTGCTGAAAAGTGTGGCAAAGTGCTGAAAAGTAGTGGCAAAGTACTGAAAAGTAGTGGCAAAGTGCTGAAAAGTGTGGCAAAGTGCTGAAAAGTAGTGGCAAACTACTGAAAAGCAGAGGCAAAGTGCAGAAAAGTATGGCAAAGTACTGAAAAGTTGTGGCAAAGTGCTGAAAAGTAGTGGCAAAGTACTGAGAAGTGCAGCAAAGTTCTGAAAAGTTGTGGCAAAGTCGTGGCAAAGTACTGAAAAGTGTGGCAAAGTACTGAAAAAT
The DNA here is from genome assembly GCF_978046115.1 of Saccoglossus kowalevskii. Classification (NCBI taxonomy): domain Eukaryota; kingdom Metazoa; phylum Hemichordata; class Enteropneusta; family Harrimaniidae; genus Saccoglossus; species Saccoglossus kowalevskii. Next base: position 276,678 of record NW_028188617.1, on the reverse strand, counting down.
TGTGGCAAAGTGCTGAAAAGTCGTGGCAAAGTACTGAGAAGTGCAGCAAAGTTCTGAAAAGTTGTGGCAAAGTGCTGAAAAGTAGTGGCAAAGTACTGAAAAGTAGTGGCAAAGTGCTGAAAAGTGTGGCAAAGTGCTGAAAAGTAGTGGCAAACTACTGAAAAGCAGAGGCAAAGTGCAGAAAAGTATGGCAAAGTACTGAAAAGTTGTGGCAAAGTGCTGAAAAGTAGTGGCAAAGTACTGAGAAGTGCAGCAAAGTTCTGAAAAGTTGTGGCAATGTGCTGAAAAGTAGTGGCAAAGTACTGAAAAGTAGTGGCAAAGTGCTGAAAAGTGTGGCAAAGTGCTGAAAAGTAGTGGCAAAGTACTGAAAAGTAGTGGCAAAGTGCTGAAAAGTGTGGCAAAGTGCTGAAAAGTAGTGGCAAACTACTGAAAAGCAGAGGCAAAGTGCAGAAAAGTATGGCAAAGTACTGAAAAGTTGTGGCAAAGTGCTGAAAAGTAGTGGCAAAGTACTGAGAAGTGCAGCAAAGTTCTGAAAAGTTGTGGCAATGTGCTGAAAAGTAGTGGCAAAGTACTGAAAAGTAGTGGCAAAGTGCTGAAAAGTGTGGCAAAGTGCTGAAAAGTAGTGGCAAACTACTGAAAAGCAGTGGCAAAGTGCTGAAAAGTTTGGCAAAGTAATGAAAAGTTGTGGCAAAGTGCTGAAAAGTAGTGGCAAAGTAATGAGAAGTGTGGCAAAGTAATGAAAAGTTGTGGCAAAGTCCTGAAAAGTAGTGGCAAAGTACTGAAATGCAGTGGCAAAGTGGTGAAAAGTGTGGCAAAGTACTGAAAAGTTGTTGCAAAGTTCTGGCAAAGCACTGAAATGTGTGGCAAAGTACTGAAAAGTTGTGGCAAAGTCGTGTCAAAGCACTGAAAAGTGTGGCAAAGAACTGACAAGTTGTGGCAAAGTGCTGAAAAGTAGTGGCAAACTATTTTAAAGAAGTGGCAAAGTACCGAAAAGTTGTAGCAAAGTCGTGGCAAAGTACTGAAAAGTATGGCAAAGTACTGAAAAGTTGTGGCAAAGTGCTGAAAAGTAGTGGCAAAGTACTGAAAAATGTGGCAAAGTACTGAAAAGTTGTGGCAAAGTGCTGAAAAGTAGTGGCAAAGTACAGAAAAGTAGTGGCAAAGTGAAGAAAAGTGTGGCACAGTACTGAAAAGTTGTGGCAAAGTACTGAAAAATGCGGCAAAGTACTGAAAAGTGTTGGCAAAGTGCTGAAAAGTAGTGGCAAAGTACAGAAAAGTTGTGGCAAAGTGCTGAAAAGTAGTAGCAAAGTACTGAAACGTAGTGGCAAAGTGCTGAAAAGTGTGGCAAAGTACTGAAAAGTTGTGGCAAAGTACTGAAAAGTTGTGGCAAAGTGCTGAAAAGTTGAGGCAAAGTGCTGAAAAGTAGTGGCAAAGTAATGAAAAGTAGTGGCAAAGTACTGAAAAGTTGTGGCAAAGTGCTGAAAAGTAGTGGCAAAGTGCTGAAAAGTAGTGGCAAAGTACTGAAAAGTAGTGGCAAAGTGAAGAAAAGTGTGGCACAGTACTGAAAAGTTGTGGCAAAGTACTGAAAAATGTGGCAAAGTACGGAAAAGTTGTGGCAAAGTGCTGAAAAGTAGTGGCAAAGTACTGAAAAGTAGTGGCAAAGTGAAGAAAAGTGTGGCACAGTACTGAAACCTAGTGGCAAAGCACTGAAATGTGTGGCAAAGTACTGAAAAGTTGTGGCAAAGTCGTGGCAAAGTACTGAAAAGTGTGGCAAAGTAATGAAAAGCTGTGGCAAAGTGCTGAAAAGTGTGGCAAAGTAGTGACAAGTTGTGGAAAAGTAGTGGCAAAACACTGAAAAGTGTGGCAAAGTACTGAAAAATTGTGGCAAAGTACTGAAAAGTAGTGGCAAACAACTTAAAAGCAGTGGCAAAGTGCTCAAACGTGTGGCAAAGTTCTGTAAAGTTGTGGCAAAGTGCTGAAAAGTGTGGCAAAGTGCTGAAAAGTAGTGGCAAACTACTGAAAAGCAGTGGCAAAGTGCTGAAAAGTATGGCAAAGTACTGAAAAGTTGTGGCAAATTGCTGAAAAGTAGTGGCAAAGTACGGAGAAGTGCAGCAATGTTCTGAAAAGTTGTGGCAAAGTGCTGAAAAGTAGTGGCAAAGTACTGAAAAGTAGTGGCAAAGTGCTGAAAAGTGTGGCAAAGTGCTGAAAAGTAGTGGCAAACTACTGAAAAGCAGTGGCAAAGTGCTGAAAAGTTTGGCAAAGTACTGAAAAGTTGTTGCAAAGTAGTGGCAAAGCACTGAAATGTGTGGCAAAGTAATGAAAAGTAGTGGCAAAGTGCTGAAAAATTTGGCAAAGTAATGAAAAGTTGTGGCAAAGTGCTGAAAAGTAGTGGCAAAGTAATGAGAAGTGTGGCAAAGTAATGAAAAGTTGTGGCAAAGTCCTGAAAAGTAGTGGCAAAGTACTGAAATGCAGTGGCAAAGTGCTGAAAAGTGTGGCAAAGTACTGAAAAGTTGTTGCAAAGTACTGGCAAAGCACTGAAATGTGTCGCAAAGTACTGAAAAGTTGTGGCAAAGTGCTGAAAAGTAGTGGCAAAGTAATGAGAAGTGTGGCAAAGTAATGAAAAGTTGTGGCAAAGTCCTGAAAAGTAGTGGCAAAGTACTGAAATGCAGTGGCAAAGTGCTGAAAAGTGTGGCAAAGTACTGAAAAGTTGTTGCAAAGTTCTGGCAAAGCACTGAAATGTGTGGCAAAGTTCTGAAAAGTTGTGGCAAAGTCGTGTCAAAGCACTGAAAAGTGTGGCAAAGAACTGACAAGTTGTGGCAAAGTGCTGAAAAGTAGTGGCAAACTATTTTAAAGAAGTGGTAAAGTGCTGAAAAGTGTGGCAAAGTACTGAAAAGTTGTGGCAAAGTAGTGGCAAATTGCTGAAAAGTGTGGCAAAGTACTGAAAAGTGTGGCAAAGTACTGAAAAGTTGTAGCAAAGTCGTGGCAAAGTACTGAAAAGTATGGCAAAGTACAGAAAAGTTGTGGCAAAGTGCTGAAAAGTAGTGGCAAAGTACTGAAAAATGTGGCAAAGTACTGAAAAGTTGTGGCAAAGTGCTGAAAAGTAGTGGCAAAGTACAGAAAAGTAGTGGCAAAGTGAAGAAAAGTGTGGCACAGTACTGAAAAGTTGTGGCAAAGTACTGAAAAATGCGGCAAAGTACTGAAAAGTTTTGGCAAAGTGCTGAAAAGTAGTGGCAAAGTACAGAAAAGTTGTGGCAAAGTGCTGAAAAGTAGTAGCAAAGTACTGAAACGTAGTGGCAAAGTGCTGGAAAGTGTGGCAAAGTACTGAAAAGTTGTGGCAAAGTACTGAAAAGTTGTGGCAAAGTGCTGAAAAGTTGTGGCAAAGTGCTGAAAAGTAGTGGCAAAGTACTGAAAAGTAGTGGCAAAGTACTGAAAAGTTGTGGCAAAGTGCTGAAAAGTAGTTGCAAAGTGCTGAAAAGTAGTGGCAAAGTACTGAAAAGTAGTGGCAAAGTGAAGAAAAGTGTGGCACAGTACTGAAAAGTTGTGGCAAAGTACTGAAAAATGTGGCAAAGTACGGAAAAGTTGTGGCAAAGTGCTGAAAAGTAGTGGCAAAGTACTGAAAAGTAGTGGCAAAGTGAAGAAAAGTGTGGCACAGTACTGAAACCTAGTGGCAAAGCACTGAAATGTGTGGCAAAGTACTGAAAAGTTGTGGCAAAGTCGTGGCAAAGTACTGAATAGTGTGGCAAAGTGCTGAAAAGTAGTGGCAAAGTGCTGAAAAGTGTGGCAAAGTGCTGAAAAGTAGTGGCAATGTGCTGAAAAGTGTGGCAAAGTGCTGACAAGTATGGCAAAGTACTGAAAAGTTGTTGCAAAGTAGTTGCAAAGCACTGAAAAGTGTGGCAAAGTAATGAAAAGCTGTGGCAAAGTGCTGAAAAGTGTGGCAAAGTACTGACAAGTTGTGGAAAAGTAGTGGCAAAACACTGAAAAGTGTGGCAAAGTACTGAAACATTGTGGCAAAGTACTGAAAAGCAGTGGCAAACAACTTAAAAGCAGTGGCAAAGTGCTCAAACGTGTGGCAAAGTTCTGTAAAGTTGTGGCAAAGTGCTGAAAAGTGTGGCAAAGTGCTGAAAAGTAGTGGCAAACTACTGAAAAGCAGTGGCAAAGTACTGAAAAGTTGTGGCAAAGTGCTGAAAAGTAGTGGCAAAGTACTGAGAAGTGCAGCAATGTTCTGAAAAGTTGTGGCAAAGTACTGAAAAGTTGTTGCAAAGTTCTGGCAAAGCACTGAAATGTGTGGCAAAGTTCTGAAAAGTTGTGGCAAAGTCGTGTCAAAGCACTGAAAAGTGTGGCAAAGAACTGACAAGTTGTGGCAAAGTGCTGAAAAGTAGTGGCAAACTATTTTAAAGAAGTGGTAAAGTGCTGAAAAGTGTGGCAAAGTACTGAAAAGTTGTGGCAAAGTAGTGGCAAATTGCTGAAAAGTGTGGCAAAGTACTGAAAAGTGTGGCAATGTACTGAAAAGTTGTAGCAAAGTCGTGGCAAAGTACTGAAAAGTATGGCAAAGTACTGAAAAGTTGTGGCAAAGTGCTGAAAAGTAGTGGCAAAGTACTGAAAAATGTGGCAAAGTACTGAAAAGTTGTGGCAAAGTGCTGAAAAGTAGTGGCAAAGTACAGAAAAGTAGTGGCAAAGTGAAGAAAAGTGTGGCACAGTACTGAAAAGTTGTGGCAAAGTACTGAAAAATGCGGCAAAGTACTGAAAAGTTTTGGCAAAGTGCTGAAAAGTAGTGGCAAAGTACAGAAAAGTTGTGGCAAAGTGCTGAAAAGTAGTAGCAAAGTACTGAAACGTAGTGGCAAAGTGCTGAAAAGTGTGGCAAAGTACTGAAAAGTTGTGGCAAAGTACTGAAAAGTTGTGGCAAAGTGCTGAAAAGTTGTGGCAAAGTGCTGAAAAGTAGTGGCAAAGTACTGAAAAGTAGTGGCAAAGTACTGAAAAGTTGTGGCAAAGTGCTGAAAAGTAGTTGCAAAGTGCTGAAAAGTAGTGGCAAAGTACTGAAAAGTAGTGGCAAAGTGAAGAAAAGTGTGGCACAGTACTGAAAAGTTGTGGCAAAGTACTGAAAAATGTGGCAAAGTACGGAAAAGTTGTGGCAAAGTGCTGAAAAGTAGTGGCAAAGTACTGAAAAGTAGTGGCAAAGTGAAGAAAAGTGTGGCACAGTACTGAAACCTAGTGGCAAAGCACTGAAATGTGTGGCAAAGTACTGAAAAGTTGTGGCAAAGTCGTGGCAAAGTACTGAATAGTGTGGCAAAGTGCTGAAAAGTAGTGGCAAAGTGCTGAAAAGTGTGGCAAAGTGCTGAAAAGTAGTGGCAAAGTGCTGAAAAGTGTGGCAAAGTGCTGACAAGTATGGCAAAGTACTGAAAAGTTGTTGCAAAGTAGTTGCAAAGCACTGAAAAGTGTGGCAAAGTAATGAAAAGCTGTGGCAAAGTGCTGAAAAGTGTGGCAAAGTACTGACAAGTTGTGGAAAAGTAGTGGCAAAACACTGAAAAGTGTGGCAAAGTACTGAAAAATTGTGGCAAAGTACTGAAAAGCAGTGGCAAACAACTTAAAAGCAGTGGCAAAGTGCTCAAACGTGTGGCAAAGTTCTGTAAAGTTGTGGCAAAGTGCTGAAAAGTGTGGCAAAGTGCTGAAAAGTAGTGGCAAACTACTGAAAAGCAGTGGCAAAGTACTGAAAAGTTGTGGCAAAGTGCTGAAAAGTAGTGGCAAAGTACTGAGAAGTGCAGCAATGTTCTGAAAAGTTGTGGCAAAGTGCTGAAAAGTAGTGGCAAAGTACTGAAAAGTAGTGACAAAGTGCTGAAAAGTGTGGCAAAGTGCTGAAAAGTAGTGGCAAACTACTGAAAAGCAGTGGCAAAGTGCTGAAAAGTTTGGCAAAGTACTGAAAAGTTGTTGCAAAGTAGTGGCAAAGCACTGAAATGTGTGGCAAAGTACTGAAAAGTAGTGGCAAAGTGCTGAAAAATTTGGCAAAGTAATGACAAGTTTTGGCAAAGTGCTGAAAAGTAGTGGCAAAGTAATGAGAAGTGTGGCAAAGTAATGAAAAGTTGTGGCAAAGTCCTGAAAAGTAGTGGCAAAGTATTGAAATGCAGTGGCAAAGTGCTGAAAAGTGTGGCAAAGTACTGAAAAGTTGTTGCAAAGTACTGGCAAAGCACTGAAATGTGTGGCAAAGTACTGAAAAGTTGTGGCAAAGTCGTGTCAAAGCACTGAAAAGTGTGGCAAAGAACTGACAAGTTGTGGCAAAGTGCTGAAAAGTAGTGGCAAACTATTTTAAAGGAGTGGTAAAGTGCTGAAATGTGTGGCAAAGTACTGAAAAGTTGTGGCAAAGTAGTGGCAAATTGCTGAAAAGTGTGGCAAAGTACTGAAAAGTGTGGCAAAGTACTGAAAAGTGTGGCAAAGTACTGAAAAGTTGTAGCAAAGTCGTGGCAAAGTACTGAAAAATATGGCAAAGTACTGACAAGTTGTGGCAAAGTGATGAAAAGTAGTGGCAAAGTACTGAAAGATGTGGCAAAGTACTGAAAAGTTGTGGCAAAGTGCTGAAAAGTAGTGGCAAAGTGAAGAAAAGTGTGGCACAGTACTGAAACCTAGTGGCAAAGCACTGAAATGTGTGGCAAAGTACTGAAAAGTTGTGGCAAAGTCGTGGCAAAGTACTGAATAGTGTGGCAAAGTGCTGAAAAGTAGTGGCAAAGTGCTGAAAAGTGTGGCAAAGTGCTGAAAAGTAGTGGCAAAGTGCTGAAAAGTGTGGCAAAGTGCTGACAAGTATGGCAAAGTACTGAAAAGTTGTTGCAAAGTAGTTGCAAAGCACTGAAAAGTGTGGCAAAGTAATGAAAAGCTGTGGCAAAGTGCTGAAAAGTGTGGCAAAGTACTGACAAGTTGTGGAAAAGTAGTGGCAAAACACTGAAAAGTGTGGCAAAGTACTGAAAAATTGTGGCAAAGTACTGAAAAGCAGTGGCAAACAACTTAAAAGCAGTGGCAAAGTGCTCAAACGTGTGGCAAAGTTCTGTAAAGTTGTGGCAAAGTGCTGAAAAGTGTGGCAAAGTGCTGAAAAGTAGTGGCAAACTACTGAAAAGCAGTGGCAAAGTACTGAAAAGTTGTGGCAAAGTGCTGAAAAGTAGTGGCAAAGTACTGAGAAGTGCAGCAATGTTCTGAAAAGTTGTGGCAAAGTGCTGAAAAGTAGTGGCAAAGTACTGAAAAGTAGTGACAAAGTGCTGAAAAGTGTGGCAAAGTGCTGAAAAGTAGTGGCAAACTACTGAGAAGCAGTGGCAAAGTGCTGAAAAGTTTGGCAAAGTACTGAAAAGTTGTTGCAAAGTAGTGGCAAAGCACTGAAATGTGTGGCAAAGTACTGAAAAGTAGTGGCAAAGTGCTGAAAAATTTGGCAAAGTAATGACAAGTTTTGGCAAAGTGCTGAAAAGTAGTGGCAAAGTAATGAGAAGTGTGGCAAAGTAATGAAAAGTTGTGGCAAAGTACTGAAAAGTTGTTGCAAAGTACTGGCAAAGCACTGAAATGTGTGGCAAAGTACTGAAAAGTTGTGGCAAAGTCGTGTCAAAGCACTGAAAAGTGTGGCAAAGAACTGACAAGTTGTGGCAAAGTGCTGAAAAGTAGTGGCAAACTATTTTAAAGGAGTGGTAAAGTGCTGAAAAGTGTGGCAAAGTACTGAAAAGTTGTGGCAAAGTAGTGGCAAATTGCTGAAAAGTGTGGCAAAGTACTGAAAAGTGTGGCAAAGTACTGAAAAGTGTGGCAAAGTACTGAAAAGTTGTAGCAAAGTCGTGGCAAAGTACTGAAAAATATGGCAAAGTACTGACAAGTTGTGGCAAAGTGATGAAAAGTAGTGGCAAAGTACTGAAAGATGTGGCAAAGTACTGAAAAGTTGTGGCAAAGTGCTGAAAAGTAGTGGCAAAGTACTGAAAAGTAGTGGCAAAGTGAGGAAAAGTGTGGCACAGTACTGAAAAGTTGTGGCAAAGTGCTGAAAAATGTGGCAAAGTACTGAAAAGTTGTGGCAAAGTGCTGAAAAGTAGTGGCAAAGTACAGAAAAGTTGTGGCAAAGTGCTGAAAAGTAGTAGCAAAGTACTGAAACGTAGTGGCAAAGTGCTGAAAAGTGTGGCAAAGTACTGAAAAGTTGTGGCAAAGTACTGAAAAGTTGTGGCAAAGTGCTGAAAAGTTGTGGCAAAGTGCTGAAAAGTTGTGGCAAAGTGCTGAAAAGTAGTGGCAAAGTACTGAAAAGTAGTGGCAAAGTACTGAAAAGTTGTGGCAAAGTGCTGAAAAGTAGTGGCAAAGTGCTGAAAAGTAGTGGCAAAGTACTGAAAAGTAGTGGCAAAGTGATGAAAAGTGTGGCACAGTACTGAAAAGTTGTGGCAAAGTCGTGGCAAAGTCCTGAAAAGTTGTGGCAAAGTACAGAAAGGTTGTGGCAAAGTGCTGAAAAGTGTGGCAAAGTACTGACAAGTTGTGGCAAAGTAGTGGCAAAACACTGAAAAGTGTGGCAAAGTACTGAAAAATTGTGGCAAAGTACTGAAAAGTAGTGGCAAACAACTTAAAAGCAGTGGCAAAGTGCTCAAAAGTGTGGCAAAGTTTTGTAAAGTTGTGGCAAAGTGCTGAAAAGTGTGGCAAAGTACTGAAAAGTAGTGGCAAAGTGCTGAAAAGTGTGGCAAAGTGCTGAAAAGTAGTGGCAAACTACTGAAAAGCAGTGGCAAAGTGCTGAAAAGTATGGCAAAGTACTGAAAAGTTGTGGCAAAGTCGTGTCAAAGCACTGAAAAGTGTGGCAAAGAACTGACAAGTTGTGGCAAAGTGCTGAAAAGTAGTGGCAAACTATTTTAAAGGAGTGGTAAAGTGCAGAAAAGTGTGGCAAAGTACTGAAAAGTTGTGGCAAAGTAGTGGCAAATTGCTGAAAAGTGTGGCAAAGTACTGAAAAGTGTGGCAAAGTACTGAAAAGTTGTAGCAAAGTCGTGGCAAAGTACTGAAAAATATGGCAAAGTACTGACAAGTTGTGGCAAAGTGCTGAAAAGTAGTGGCAAAGTACTGAAAGATGTGGCAAAGTACTGAAAAGTTGTGGCAAAGTGCTGAAAAGTAGTGGCAAAGTACTGAAAAGTAGTGGCAAAGTGAGGAAAAGTGTGGCACAGTACTGAAAAGTTGTGGCAAAGTACTGAAAAATGTGGCAAAGTACTGAAAAGTTGTGGCAAAGTGCTGAAAAGTAGTGGCAAAGTACAGTAAAGTTGTGGCAAAGTGCTGAAAAGTAGTAGCAAAGTACTGAAACGTAGTGGCAAAGTGCTGAAAAGTGTGGCAAAGTACTGAAAAGTTGTGGCAAAGTGCTGAAAAGTTGTGGCAAAGTGCTGAAAAGTTGTGGCAAAGTGCTGAAAAGTAGTGGCAAAGTACTGAAAAGTAGTGGCATAGTGAGAAAAAGTGTGGCACAGTACTGAAAGGTTGTGGCAAAGTACTGAAAAATGTGGCAAAGTACTGAAAAGTTGTGGCAAAGTGCTGAAAAGTAGTGGCAAAGTACAGAAAAGTTGTGGCAAAGTGCTGAAAAGTAGTAGCAAAGTACTGAAACGTAGTGGCAAAGTGCTGAAAAGTGTGGCAAAGTACTGAAAAGTTGTGGCAAAGTACTGAAAAGTTGTGGCAAAGTGCTGAAAAGTTGTGGCAAAGTGCTGAAAAGTTGTGGCAAAGTGCTGAAAAGTAGTGGCAAAGTAGTGGCAAAACACTGAAAAGTGTGGCAAAGTACTGAAAAATTGTGGCAAAGTACTGAAAAGTAGTGGCAAACAACTTAAAAGCAGTGGCAAAGTGCTCAAAAGTGTGGCAAAGTTTTGTAAAGTTGTGGCAAAGTGCTGAAAAGTGTGGCAAAGTACTGAAAAGTAGTGGCAAAGTGCTGAAAAGTGTGGCAAAGTGCTGAAAAGTAGTGGCAAACAACTAAAAAGCAGTGGCAAAGTGCTGAAAAGTATGGCAAAGTACTGAAAAGTTGTGGCAAAGTGCTGAAAAGTAGTGGCAAAGTACTGAGAAGTGCAGCAATGTTCTGAAAAGTTGTGGCAAAGTGCTGAAAAGTAGTGGCAAAGTACTGAAAAGTAGTGGCAAAGTGCTGAAAAGTGTGGCAAAGTGCTGAAAAGTAGTGGCAAACTACTGAAAAGCAGTGGCTAAGTGCTGAAAAGTTTGGCAAAGTACTGAAAAGTTGTTGCAAAGTAGTGGCAAAGCACTGAAATGTGTGGCAAAGTACTGAAAAGTAGTGGCAAAGTGCTGAAAAATTTGGCAAAGTAATGAAAAGTTGTGGCAAAGTGCTGAAAAGTAGTGGCAAAGTAATGAGAAGTGTGGCAAAGTAATGAAAAGTTGTGGCAAAGTCCTGAAAAGTAGTGGCAAAGTACTGAAATGCAGTGGCAAAGTGCTGAAAAGTGTGGCAAAGTACTGAAAAGTTGTTGCAAAGTACTGGCAAAGCACTGAAATGTGTGGCAAAGTACTGAAAAGTTGTGGCAAAGTCGTGTCAAAGCACTGAAAAGTGTGGCAAAGAACTGACAAGTTGTGGCAAAGTGCTGAAAAGTAGTGGCAAACTATTTTAAAGGAGTGGTAAAGTGCTGAAAAGTGTGGCAAAGTACTGAAAAGTTGTGGCAAAGTAGTGGCAAATTGCTGAAAAGTGTGGCAAAGTACTGAAAAGTGTGGCAAAGTACTGAAAAGTTGTAGCAAAGTCGTGGCAAAGTACTGAAAAATATGGCAAAGTACTGACAAGTTGTGGCAAAGTGCTGAAAAGTAGTGGCAAAGTACTGAAAGATGTGGCAAAGTACTGAAAAGTTGTGGCAAAGTGCTGAAAAGTAGTGGCAAAGTACTGAAAAGTAGTGGCAAAGTGAGGAAAAGTGTGGCACAGTACTGAAAAGTTGTGGCAAAGTACTGAAAAATGTGGCAAAGTACTGAAAAGTTGTGGCAAAGTGCTGAAAAGTAGTGGCAAAGTACAGAAAAGTTGTGGCAAAGTGCTGAAAAGTAGTAGCAAAGTACTGAAACGTAGTGGCAAAGTGCTGAAAAGTGTGGCAAAGTACTGAAAAGTTGTGGCAAAGTACTGAAAAGTTGTGGCAAAGTGCTGAAAAGTTGTGGCAAAGTGCTGAAAAGTAGTGGCAAAGTACTGAAAAGTAGTGGCAAAGTACTGAAAAGTTGTGGCAAAGTGCTGAAAAGTAGTGGCAAAGTGCTGAAAAGTAGTGGCAAAGTACTGAAAAGTAGTGGCAAAGTGAAGAAAAGTGTGGCACAGTACTTAAAAGTTGTGGCAAAGTCGTGGCAAAGTCCTGAAAAGTTGTGGCAAAGTACTGAAAAGTTGTGGCAAAGTGCTGAAAAGTGTGGCAAAGTACTGACAAGTTGTGGCAAAGTAGTGGCAAAACACTGAAAAGTGTGGCAAAGTACTGAAAAATTGTGGCAAAGTACTGAAAAGTAGTGGCAAACAACTTAAAAGCAGTGGCAAAGTGCTCAAAAGTGTGGCAAAGTTTTGTAAAGTTGTGGCAAAGTGCTGAAAAGTGTGGCAAAGTACTGAAAAGTAGTGGCAAAGTGCTGAAAAGTGTGGCAAAGTGCTGAAAAGTAGTGGCAAACTACTGAAAAGCAGTGGCAAAGTGCTGAAAAGTATGGCAAAGTACTGAAAAGTTGTGGCAAAGTGCTGAAAAGTAGTGGCAAAGTACAGAGAAGTGTGGCAAAGTAATGAAAAGTTGTGGCAAAGTGCTGAAAAGTAGTGGCAAAGTACTGAGAAATGTGGCAAAGTGCTGAAAAGTTGTGGCAAAGTCGTGGCAAAGTGCTGAAAAGTGTGGCAAAGTACTGAAAATTTGTGGCAAAGTGCTGAAAAGTAGTGGCAAAGTACTGAGAAGTGTGGCAAAGTTCTGAAAAGTTGTTGCAAAGTGCTGAAAAGTAGTGTCAAAGTACTGAAAAGTAGTGGCAAAGTGCTGAAAAGTGTGGCAAAGTGCTGAAAAGTAGTGGCAAACTACTGAAAGGCAGTGGCAAAGTGCTGAAAAGTATGGCAAAGTACTGAAAAGTTGTTGCAAAGTAGTGGCAAAGCACTGAAATGTGTGGCAAAGTTCTGAAAAGTAGTGGCAAAGTGCTGAAAAGTTTGGCAAAGTAATGAAAATTTGTGGCAAAGTGCTGAAAAGTAGTGGCAAAGTACTGAGAAGTGTGGTAAAGTTCTGAAAAGTTCTGGCAAAGTGCTGAAAAGTAGTGGCAAAGTACTGAAAAGTAGTGGCAAAGTGCTGAAAATTTGTGGCAAAGTGCTGAAAAGTAGTGTCAAAGTACTGAAAAGTAGTGGCAAAGTGCTGAAAAGTGTGGCAAAGTGCTGAAAAGTAGTGGCAAACTACTGAAAGGCAGTGGCAAAGTGCTGAAAAGTATGGCAAAGTACTGAAAAGTTGTTGCAAAGTAGTGGCAAAGCACTGAAATGTGTGGCAAAGTTCTGAAAAGTAGTGGCAAAGTGCTGAAAAGTTTGGCAAAGTAATGAAAATTTGTGGCAAAGTGCTGAAAAGTAGTGGCAAAGTACTGAGAAGTGTGGTAAAGTTCTGAAAAGTTCTGGCAAAGTGCTGAAAAGTAGTGGCAAAGTACTGAAAAGTAGTGGCAAAGTGCTGAAAATTTGTGGCAAAGTGCTGAAAAGTAGTGGCAAAGTACTAAGAAGTGTGGTAAAGTTCTGAAAAGTTGTGGCAAAGTGCTGAAAAGTAGTGGCAAAGTACTGAAAAGTAGTGGCAAAGTGCTGAAAAGTGTGGCAAAGTGCTGAAAAGTAGTGGCAAACTATTTTAAAGGAGTGGTAAAGTGCTGAAAAGTGTGGCAAAGTACTGAAAAGTTGTGGCAAAGTAGTGGCAAATTGCTGAAAATTGTGGCAAAGTACTGAAAAGTGTGGCAAAGTACTGAAAAGTTGTAGCAAAGTCGTGGCAAAGTACTGAAAAGTATGGCAAAGTACTGACAAGTTGTGGCAAAGTGCTGAAAAGTAGTGGCAAAGTACTGAAAGATGTGGCAAAGTACTGAAAAGTTGTGGCAAAGTGCTGAAAAGTAGTGGCAAAGTACTGAAAAGTAGTAGCAAAGTGAGGAAAAGTGTGGCACAGTACTGAAAAGTTGTGGCAAAGTACTGAAAAATGTGGCAAAGTACTGAAAAATTGTGGCAAAGTGCTGAAAAGTAGTGGCAAAGTACAGAAAAGTTGTGGCAAAGTGCTGAAAAGTAGTAGCAAAGTACTGAAACGTAGTGGCAAAGTGCTGAAAAGTGTGGCAAAGTACTGAAAATTTGTGGCAAATTACTGAAAAGTTGTGGCAAAGTGCTGAAAAGTTGTGGCAAATTGCTGAAAAGTAGTGGCAAAGTACTGAAAAGTAGTGGCAAAGTACTGAAAAGTTGTGGCAAAGTGCTGAAAAGTAGTGGCAAAGTGCTGAAAAGTAGTGGCAAAGTACTAAAAAGTAGTGGCAAAGTGAAGAAAAGTGTGGCACAGTACTGAAAAGTTGTGGCAAAGTCGTGGCAAAGTACTGAAAAGTGTGGCAAAGTACTGAAAAGTTGTGGCAAAGTGCTGAAAAGTGTGGCAAAGTACTGACAAGTTGTGGCAAAGTAGTGGCAAAACACTGAAAAGTGTGGCAAAGTACTGAAAAATGGTGGCAAAGTACTGAAAAGTAGTGGCAAACAACTTAAAAGCAGTGGCAAAGTGCTCAAAAGTGTGGCAAAGTTCTGTAAAGTTGTGGCAAAGTGCTGAAAAGTGTGTCAAAGTGCTGAAAAGTAGTGGCAAACTACTGAAAAGCAGTGGCAAAGTGCTGAAAAGTATGGCAAAGAACTGAAAAGTTGTGGCAAAGTGCTGAAAAGTAGTGGCAAAGTACTGAAAAGTTGTGGCAAAGTGCTGAAAAGTAGTGGCAAAGTACAGAGAAGTGTGGCAAAGTAATGAAAAGTTGTGGCAAAGTGCTGAAAAGTAGTGGCAAAGTACTGAGAAGTGTGGCAAAGTGCTGAAAAGTTGTGGCAAAGTCGTGGCAAAGTGCTGAAAAGTGTGGCAAAGTACTGAAAATTTGTGGTAAAGTGCTGAAAAGTAGTGGCAAAGTACTGAGAAGTGTGGCAAAGTTCTGAAAAGTTGTTGCAAAGTGCTGAAAAGTAGTGGCAAAGTACTGAAAAGTAGTGGCAAAGTGCTGAAAAGTGTGGCAAAGTGCTGAAAAGTAGTGGCAAACTACTGAAAAGCAGTGGCAAAGTGCTGAAAAGTATGGCAAAATACTGAAAAGTTGTTGCAAAGTAGTGGCAAAGCACTGAAATGTGTGGCAAAGTACTGAAAAGTAGTGGCAAAGTGCTGAAAAGTTTGGCAAAGTAATGAAAATTTGTGGCAAAGTGGTGAAAAGTGGTGGCAAAGTACTGAGAAGTTTGGTAAAGTTCTGAAAAGTTGTGGCAAAGTGCTGAAAAGTAGTGGCAAAGTACTGAAAAGCAGTGGCAAAGTGCTGAAAAGTGTGGCAAAGTGCTGAAAAGTAGTGGCAAAGTGCTGAAAAGTGTGGCAAAGTGCTGACAAGTATGGCAAAGTACTGAAAAGTTGTTGCAAAGTAGTGGCAAAGCACTGAAATGTGTGGCAAAGTACTGAAAAGTAGTGGCAAAGTGCTGAAAAGTTTGGCAAAGTAATGAAAAGTTGTGGCAAAGTGCTGAAAAGTTTGGCAAAGTAATGAAAATTTGTGGCAAAGTGGTGAAAAGTGGTGGCAAAGTACTGAGAAGTTTGGTAAAGTTCTGAAAAGTTGTGGCAAAGTGCTGAAAAGTAGTGGCAAAGTACTGAAAAGCAGTGGCAAAGTGCTGAAAAGTGTGGCAAAGTGCTGAAAAGTAGTGGCAAAGTGCTGAAAAGTGTGGCAAAGTGCTGACAAGTATGGCAAAGTACTGAAAAGTTGTTGCAAAGTAGTGGCAAAGCACTGAAATGTGTGGCAAAGTACTGAAAAGTAGTGGCAAAGTGCTGAAAAGTTTGGCAAAGTAAAGAAAAGTTGTGGCAAAGTGCTGAAAAGTAGTGGCAAAGCACTGAAATGTGTGGCAAAGTACTGAAAAGTTGTGGCAAAGTCGTGGCAAAGTACTGAAAAGTGTGGCAAAGTACTGAAAAGTTGTGGCAAAGTGCTGAAAAGTGTGGCAAAGTACTGACAAGTTGTGGCAAAGTAGTGGCAAAACACTGAAAAGTAGTGGCAAAGTACTGAAAAATTGTGGCAAAGTGCTGAAAAGTAGTGGCAAACTACTGAAAAGCAGTGGCAAAGTGCTCAAAAGTGTGGCAAAGTTATGTAAAGTTGTGGCAAAGTGCTGAAAAGTAGTGGCAAAGTACTGAAAAGTAGTGGCAAAGTGCTGAAAAGCAGTGGCAAAGTGCTCAAAAGTGTGGCAAAGTACTGAAAAGTAGTGGCAAAGTGCTGAAAAGTGTGGCAAAGTGGTGAAAAGTAGTGGCAAACTACTGAAAAGCAGTGGCAAAGTGCTGAAAAGTATGGCAAAGTACTGAAAAGTTTGGCAAAGTGCTGAAAAGTAGTGGCAAAGTAATGAGCAGTGTGGCAAAGTGCTGAAAAGTTGTGGCAAAGTCGTGGCAAAGTGCTGAAAATTGTGGCAAAGTACTGAAAATTTGTGGCAAAGTGCTGAACAGTAGTGGCAAATTACTGTGAATTGGGGCAAAGTACAGAGTAGTTGTGGCAAATTGCTGAAAAGTAGTTGCAAAGTACAGAAATGTGTGGCAAAGTACTGAAAAGTTGTGGCAAAGTCGTGGCAAAGTACTGAAAAGTGTGGCAAAGTACTGAAAAGTTATGGCAAAGTGCTGAAAAGTAGTGGCAAAGTACTGAGAAGTGTGGCAAAGTGCTGAAAAGTTGTGGCAAAGTCGTGGCAAAGTGCTGAAAAGTGTGGCAAAGTACTGAAAATTTGTGGCAAAGTGCTGAAAAGTAGTGGCAAAGTACTGAGAAGTGTGGCAAAGTTCTGAAAAGTTGTTGCAAAGTGCTGAAAAGTAGTGTCAAAGTACTGAAAAGTAGTGGCAAAGTGCTGAAAAGTGTGGCAAAGTGCTGAAAAGTAGTGGCAAACTACTGAAAGGCAGTGGCAAAGTGCTGAAAAGTATGGCAAAGTACTGAAAAGTTGTTGCAAAGTAGTGGCAAAGCACTGAAATGTGTGGCAAAGTACTGAAAAGTAGTGGCAAAGTGCTGAAAAGTTTGGCAAAGTAATGAAAATTTGTGGCAAAGTGCTGAAAAGTAGTGGCAAAGTACTGAGAAGTGTGGTAAAGTTCTGAAAAGTTGTGGCAAAGTGCTGAAAAGTAGTGGCAAAGTACTGAAAAGTAGTGGCAAAGTGCTGAAAATTTGTGGCAAAGTGCTGAAAAGTAGTGGCAAAGTACTAAGAAGTGTGGTAAAGTTCTGAAAAGTTGTGGCAAAGTGCTGAAAAGTAGTGGCAAAGTACTGAAAAGTAGTGGCAAAGTGCTGAAAAGTGTGGCAAAGTGCTGAAAAGTAGTGGCAAACTATTTTAAAGGAGTGGTAAAGTGCTGAAAAGTGTGGCAAAGTACTGAAAAGTTGTGGCAAAGTAGTGGCAAATTGCTGAAAATTGTGGCAAAGTACTGAAAAGTGTGGCAAAGTACTGAAAAGTTGTAGCAAAGTCGTGGCAAAGTACTGAAAAGTATGGCAAAGTACTGACAAGTTGTGGCAAAGTGCTGAAAAGTAGTGGCAAAGTACTGAAAGATGTGGCAAAGTACTGAAAAGTTGTGGCAAAGTGCTGAAAAGTAGTGGCAAAGTACTGAAAAGTAGTGGCAAAGTGAGGAAAAGTGTGGCACAGTACTGAAAAGTTGTGGCAAAGTACTGAAAAATGTGGCAAAGTACTGAAAAGTTGTGGCAAAGTGCTGAAAAGTAGTGGCAAAGTACAGAAAAGTTATGGCAAAGTGCTGAAAAGTAGTAGCAAAATACTGAAACGTAGTGGCAAAGTGCTGAAAAGTGTGGCAAAGTACTGAAAAGTTGTGGCAAATTACTGAAAAGTTGTGGCAAAGTGCTGAAAAGTTGTGGCAAAGTGCTGAAAAGTAGTGGCAAAGTACTGAAAAGTAGTGGCAAAGTACTGAAAAGTTGTGGCAAAGTGCTGAAAAGTAGTGGCAAAGTGCTGAAAAGTAGTGGCAAAGTACTAAAAAGTAGTGGCAAAGTGAAGAAAAGTGTGGCACAGTACTGAAAAGTTGTGGCAAAGTCGTGGCAAAGTACTGAAAAGTGTGGCAAAGTACTGAAAAGTTGTGGCAAAATGCTGAAAAGTGTGGCAAAGTACTGACAAGTTGTGGCAAAGTAGTGGCAAAACACTGAAAAGTGTGGCAAAGTACTGAAAAATGGTGGCAAAGTACTGAAAATTAGTGGCAAACAACTTAAAAGCAGTGGCAAAGTGCTCAAAAGTGTGGCAAAGTTCTGTAAAGTTGTGGCAAAGTGCTGAAAAGTGTGTCAAAGTGCTGAAAAGTAGTGGCAAACTACTGAAAAGCAGTGGCAAAGTGCTGAAAAGTATGGCAAAGAACTGAAAAGTTGTGGCAAAGTGCTGAAAAGTAGTGGCAAAGTACTGAAAAGTTGTGGCAAAGTGCTGAAAAGTAGTGGCAAAGTACAGAGAAGTGTGGCAAAGTAATGAAAAGTTGTGGCAAAGTGCTGAAAAGTAGTGGCAAAGTACTGAGAAGTGTGGCAAAGTGCTGAAAAGTTGTGGCAAAGTCGTGGCAAAGTGCTCAAAAGTGTGGCAAAGTACTGAAAAGTAGTGGCAAAGTGCTGAAAAGTGTGGCAAAGTGGTGAAAAGTAGTGGCAAACTACTGAAAAGCAGTGGCAAAGTGCTGAAAAGTATGGCAAAGTACTGAAAAGTTTGGCAAAGTGCTGAAAAGTAGTGGCAAAGTAATGAGCAGTGTGGCAAAGTGCTGAAAAGTTGTGGCAAAGTCGTGGCAAAGTGCTGAAAATTGTGGCAAAGTACTGAAAATTTGTGGCAAAGTGCTGAACAGTAGTGGCAAATTACTGTGAATTGGGGCAAAGTACAGAAAAGTTGTGGCAAATTGCTGAAAAGTAGTTGCAAAGTACAGAAATGTGTGGCAAAGTACTGAAAAGTTGTGGCAAAGTCGTGGCAAAGTACTGAAAAGTGTGGCAAAGTACTGAAAAGTTATGGCAAAGTGCTGAAAAGTAGTGGCAAAGTACTGAAAAATGTGGCATAGTACTGAAAAGTTGTGGTAAAGTGCTGAAAAGTAGTGGCAAAGTGCTGAAAAGTGTGGCACAGTTCTGAAAAGTATGGCAAAGTACTGAAAAGTTGTGGCAAAGTGCTGAAAAGTAGTGGCAAAGTAATGAAAAATGTGGCAAAGTACTGAAAAGTTGTGGCAAAGTGCTGAAAAGTAGTGGCAAAGTACTGAAAAGTTGTGGCAAAGTGCTGAAAAGTAGTGGCAAAGTACTGAGAAGTGTGGCAAAGTTCTGAAAAGTTGTGGCAAAGTGCTGAAAAGTAGTGGCAAAGTACTGAAAAGTAGTGGCAAAGTGCTGAAAAGTGTGGCAAAGTGCTGAAAATTAGTGGCAAACTACTGAAAAGCAGTGGCAAAGTGCTGAAAAGTATGGCAAAGTACTGAAAAGTTGTTGCAAAGTAGTGGCAAAGCACTGAAATGTGTGGCAAAGTACTGAAAAGTAGTGGCAAAGTGCTGAAAAGTTTGGCAAAGTAATGAAAAGTTGTACCAAAGTGCTGAAAAGTAGTGGAAAAGTACTGAAAAGTAGTGGCAAAGTGCTGAAAAGTGTGGCAAAGTGCTGAAAAGTAGTGGCAAACTACTGAAAAGCAGTGGCAAAGTGCTGAAAAGTATGGCAAAGAACTGAAAAGTTGTGGCAAAGTGCTGAAAAGTAGTGGCAAAGTACTGAAAAGTTGTGGCAAAGTGCTGAAAAGTAGTGGCAAAGTACTAAAAAGTAGTGGCAAAGTGAAGAAAAGTGTGGCACAGTACTGAAAAGTTGTGGCAAAGTCGTGGCAAAGTACTGAAAAGTGTGGCAAAGTACTGAAAAGTTGTGGCAAAGTCGTGGCAAAGTACTGAAAAGTGTGGCAAAGTACTGAAAAGTTGTGGCAAAGTGCTGAAAAGTGTGGCAAAGTACTGACAAGTTGTGGCAAAGTAGTGGCAAAACACTGAAAAGTGTGGCAAAGTACTGAAAAATTGTGGCAAAGTGCTGAAAAGTAGTGGCAAACTACAGAAAAGCAGTGGCAAAGTGCTCAAAAGTGTGGCAAAGTTCTGTAAAGTTGTGGCAAAGTGCTGAAAAGTAGTGGCAAAGTACTGAAAAGTAGTGGCAAAGTGCTGAAAAGCAGTGGCAAAGTGCTCAAAAGTGTGGCAAAGTACTGAAAAGTAGTGGCAAAGTTCTGAAAAGTGTGGCAAAGTGGTGAAAAGTAGTGGCAAACTACTGAAAAGCAGTGGCAAAGTGCTGAAAAGTATGGCAAAGTACTGAAAAGTTTGGCAAAGTGCTGAAAAGTAGTGGCAAAGTAATGAGCAGTGTGGCAAAGTGCTGAAAAGTTGTGGCAAAGTCGTGGCAAAGTGCTGAAAATTGTGGCAAAGTACTGAAAATTTGTGGCAAAGTGCTGAACAGTAGTGGCAAATTACTGTGAATTGGGGCAAAGTACAGAAAAGTTGTGGCAAATTGCTGAAAAGTAGTTGCAAAGTACAGAAATGTGTGGCAAAGTACTGAAAAGTTGTGGCAAAGTCGTGGCAAAGTACTGAAAAGTGTGGCAAAGTACTGAAAAGTTATGGCAAAGTGCTGAAAAGTAGTGGCAAAGTACTGAGAAGTGTGGCAAAGTGCTGAAAAGTTGTGGCAAAGTCGTGGCAAAGTGCTGAAAAGTGTGGCAAAGTACTGAAAATTTGTGGCAAAGTGCTGAAAAGTAGTGGCAAAGTACTGAGAAGTGTTGCAAAGTTCTGAAAAGTTGTTGCAAAGTGCTGAAAAGTAGTGTCAAAGTACTGAAAAGTAGTGGCAAAGTGCTGAAAAGTGTGGCAAAGTGCTGAAAAGTAGTGGCAAACTACTGAAAGGCAGTGGCAAAGTGCTGAAAAGTATGGCAAAGTACTGAAAAGTTGTTGCAAAGTAGTGGCAAAGCACTGAAATGTGTGGCAAAGTACTGAAAAGTAGTGGCAAAGTGCTGAAAAGTTTGGCAAAGTAATGAAAATTTGTGGCAAAGTGCTGAAAAGTAGTGGCAAAGTACTGAGAAGTGTGGTAAAGTTCTGAAAAGTTGTGGCAAAGTGCTGAAAAGTAGTGGCAAAGTACTGAAAAGTAGTGGCAAAGTGCTGAAAATTTGTGGCAAAGTGCTGAAAAGTAGTGGCAAAGTACTAAGAAGTGTGGTAAAGTTCTGAAAAGTTGTGGCAAAGTGCTGAAAAGTAGTGGCAAAGTACTGAAAAGTAGTGGCAAAGTGCTGAAAAGTGTGGCAAAGTGCTGAAAAGTAGTGGCAAACTATTTTAAAGGAGTGGTAAAGTGCTGAAAAGTGTGACAAAGTACTGAAAAGTTGTGGCAAAGTAGTGGCAAATTGCTGAAAATTGTGGCAAAGTACTGAAAAGTGTGGCAAAGTACTGAAAAGTTGTAGCAAAGTCGTGGCAAAGTACTGAAAAGTATGGCAAAGTACTGACAAGTTGTGGCAAAGTGCTGAAAAGTAGTGGCAAAGTACTGAAAGATGTGGCAAAGTACTGAAAAGTTGTGGCAAAGTGCTGAAAAGTAGTGGCAAAGTACTGAAAAGTAGTGGCAAAGTGAGGAAAAGTGTGGCACAGTACTGAAAAGTTGTGGCAAAGTACTGAAAAATGTGGCAAAGTACTGAAAAGTTGTGGCAAAGTGCTGAAAAGTAGTGGCAAAGTACAGAAAAGTTGTGGCAAAGTGCTGAAAAGTAGTAGCAAAATACTGAAACGTAGTGGCAAAGTGCTGAAAAGTGTGGCAAAGTACTGAAAAGTTGTGGCAAATTACTGAAAAGTTGTGGCAAAGTGCTGAAAAGTTGTGGCAAAGTGCTGAAAAGTAGTGGCAAAGTACTGAAAAGTAGTGGCAAAGTACTGAAAAGTTGTGGCAAAGTGCTCAAAAGTAGTGGCAAAGTGCTGAAAAGTAGTGGCAAAGTACTAAAAAGTAGTGGCAAAGTGAAGAAAAGTGTGGCACAGTACTGAAAAGTTGTGGCAAAGTCGTGGCAAAGTACTGAAAAGTGTGGCAAAGTACTGAAAAGTTGTGGCAAAGTGCTGAAAAGTGTGGCAAAGTACTGACAAGTTGTGGCAAAGTAGTGGCAAAACACTGAAAAGTGTGGCAAAGTACTGAAAAATGGTGGCAAAGTACTGAAAATTAGTGGCAAACAACTTAAAAGCAGTGGCAAAGTGCTCAAAAGTGTGGCAAAGTTCTGTAAAGTTGTGGCAAAGTGCTGAAAAGTGTGTCAAAGTGCTGAAAAGTAGTGGCAAACTACTGAAAAGCAGTGGCAAAATGCTGAAAAGTATGGCAAAGAACTGAAAAGTTGTGGCAAAGTGCTGAAAAGTAGTGGCAAAGTACTGAAAAGTTGTGGCAAAGTGCTGAAAAGTAGTGGCAAAGTACAGAGAAGTGTGGCAAAGTAATGCAAAGTTGTGGCAAAGTGCTGAAAAGTAGTGGCAAAGTACTGAGAAGTGTGGCAAAGTGCTGAAAAGTTGTGGCAAAGTCGTGGCAAAGTGCTGAAAAGTGTGGCAAAGTACTGAAAATTTGTGGTAAAGTGCTGAAAAGTAGTGGCAAAGTACTGAGAAGTGTGGCAAAGTTCTGAAAAGTTGTTGCAAAGTGCTGAAAAGTAGTGGCAAAGTACTGAAAAGTAGTGGCAAAGTGCTGAAAAGTGTGGCAAAGTGCTGAAAAGTAGTGGCAAACTACTGAAAAGCAGTGGCAAAGTGCTGAAAAGTATGGCAAAGTACTGAAAAGTTGTTGCAAAGTAGTGGCAAAGCACTGAAATGTGTGGCAAAGTACTGAAAAGTAGTGGCAAAGTGCTGAAAAGTTTGGCAAAGTAATGAAAATTTGTGGCAAAGTGGTGAAAAGTGGTGGCAAAGTACTGAGAAGTTTGGTAAAGTAATGAAAATTTGTGGCAAAGTGGTGAAAAGTGGTGGCAAAGTACTGAGAAGTTTGGTAAAGTTCTGAAAAGTTGTGGCAAAGTGCTGAAAAGTAGTGGCAAAGTACTGAAAAGCAGTGGCAAAGTGCTGAAAAGTGTGGCAAAGTGCTGAAAAGTAGTGGCAAAGTGCTGAAAAGTGTGGCAAAGTGCTGACAAGTATGGCAAAGTACTGAAAAGTTGTTGCAAAGTAGTGGCAAAGCACTGAAATGTGTGGCAAAGTACTGAAAAGTAGTGGCAAAGTGCTGAAAAGTTTGGCAAAGTAATGAAAAGTTGTGGCAAAGTGCTGAAAAGTTTGGCAAAGTAATGAAAATTTGTGGCAAAGTGGTGAAAAGTGGTGGCAAAGTACTGAGAAGTTTGGTAAAGTTCTGAAAAGTTGTGGCAAAGTGCTGAAAAGTAGTGGCAAAGTACTGAAAAGCAGTGGCAAAGTGATGAAAAGTGTGGCAAAGTGCTGAAAAGTAGTGGCAAAGTGCTGAAAAGTGTGGCAAAGTGCTGACAAGTATGGCAAAGTACTGAAAAGTTGTTGCAAAGTAGTGGCAAAGCACTGAAATGTGTGGCAAAGTACTGAAAAGTAGTGGCAAAGTGCTGAAAAGTTTGGCAAAGTAAAGAAAAGTTGTGGCAAAGTGCTGAAAAGTAGTGGCAAAGCACTGAAATGTGTGGCAAAGTACTGAAAAGTTGTGGCAAAGTCGTGGCAAAGTACTGAAAAGTGTGGCAAAGTACTGAAAAGTTGTGGCAAAGTGCTGAAAAGTGTGGCAAAGTACTGACAAGTTGTGGCAAAGTAGTGGCAAAACACTGAAAAGTGTGGCAAAGTACTGAAAAATTGTGGCAAAGTGCTGAAAAGTAGTGGCAAACTACTGAAAAGCAGTGGCAAAGTGCTCAAAAGTGTGGCAAAGTTCTGTAAAGTTGTGGCAAAGTGCTGAAAAGTAGTGGCAAAGTACTGAAAAGTAGTGGCAAAGTGCTGAAAAGCAGTGGCAAAGTGCTCAAAAGTGTGGCAAAGTACTGAAAAGTAGTGGCAAAGTGCTGAAAAGTGTGGCAAAGTGGTGAAAAGTAGTGGCAAACTACTGAAAAGCAGTGGCAAAGTGCTGAAAAGTATGGCAAAGTACTGAAAAGTTTGGCAAAGTGCTGAAAAGTAGTGGCAAAGTAATGAGCAGTGTGGCAAAGTGCTGAAAAGTTGTGGCAAAGTCGTGGCAAAGTGCTGAAAATTGTGGCAAAGTACTGAAAATTTGTGGCAAAGTGCTGAACAGTAGTGGCAAATTACTGTGAATTGGGGGAAAGTACAGAAAAGTTGTGGCAAATTGCTGAAAAGTAGTTGCAAAGTACAGAAATGTGTGGCAAAGTACTGAAAAGTTGTGGCAAAGTCGTGGCAAAGTACTGAAAAGTGTGGCAAAGTACTGAAAAGTTATGGCAAAGTGCTGAAAAGTAGTGGCAAAGTACTGAAAAATGTGGCATAGTACTGAAAAGTTGTGGTAAAGTGCTGAAAAGTAGTGGCAAAGTGCTGAAAAGTGTGGCACAGTTCTGAAAAGTATGGCAAAGTACTGAAAAGTTGTGGCAAAGTGCTGAAAAGTAGTGGCAAAGTAATGAAAAATGTGGCAAAGTACTGAAAAGTTGTGGCAAAGTGCTGAAAAGTAGTGGCAAAGTACTGAAAAGTTGTGGCAAAGTGCTGAAAAGTAGTGGCAAAGTACTGAGAAGTGTGGCAAAGTTCTGAAAAGTTGTGGCAAAGTGCTGAAAAGTAGTGGCAAAGTACTGAAAAGTAGTGGCAAAGTGCTGAAAAGTGTGGCAAAGTGCTGAAAATTAGTGGCAAACTACTGAAAAGCAGTGGCAAAGTGCTGAAAAGTATGGCAAAGTACTGAAAAGTTGTTGCAAAGTAGTGGCAAAGCACTGAAATGTGTGGCAAAGTACTGAAAAGTAGTGGCAAAGTGCTGAAAAGTTTGGCAAAGTAATGAAAAGTTGTACCAAAGTGCTGAAAAGTAGTGGAAAAGTACTGAAAAGTAGTGGCAAAGTGCTGAAAAGTGTGGCAAAGTGCTGAAAAGTAGTGGCAAACTACTGAAAAGCAGTGGCAAAGTGCTGAAAAGTATGGCAAAGAACTGAAAAGTTGTGGCAAAGTGCTGAAAAGTAGTGGCAAAGTACTGAAAAGTTGTGGCAAAGTGCTGAAAAGTAGTGGCAAAGTACTAAAAAGTAGTGGCAAAGTGAAGAAAAGTGTGGCACAGTACTGAAAAGTTGTGGCAAAGTCGTGGCAAAGTACTGAAAAGTGTGGCAAAGTACTGAAAAGTTGTGGCAAAGTGCTGAAAAGTGTGGCAAAGTACTGACAAGTTGTGGCAAAGTAGTGGCAAAACACTGAAAAGTGTGGCAAAGTACTGAAAAATGGTGGCAAAGTACTGAAAATTAGTGGCAAACAACTTAAAAGCAGTGGCAAAGTGCTCAAAAGTGTGGCAAAGTTCTGTAAAGTTGTGGCAAAGTGCTGAAAAGTAGTGGCAAAGTACTGAAAAGTTGTGGCAAAATGCTGAAAAGTAGTGGCAAAGTACAGAGAAGTGTGGCAAAGTAATGAAAAGTTGTGGCAAAGTGCTGAAAAGTAGTGGCAAAGTACTGAGAAGTGTGGCAAAGTGCTGAAAAGTTGTGGCAAAGTCGTGGCAAAGTGCTGAAAAGTGTGGCAAAGTACTGAAAATTTGTGGTAAAGTGCTGAAAAGTAGTGGCAAAGTACTGAGAAGTGTGGCAAAGTTCTGAAAAGTTGTTGCAAAGTGCTGAAAAGTAGTGGCAAAGTACTGAAAAGTAGTGGCAAAGTGCTGAAAAGTGTGGCAAAGTGCTGAAAAGTAGTGGCAAAGTGCTGAAAAGTGTGGCAAAGTGCTGACAAGTATGGCAAAGTACTGAAAAGTTGTTGCAAAGTAGTGGCAAAGCACTGAAATGTGTGGCAAAGTACTGAAAAGTAGTGGCAAAGTGCTGAAAAGTTTGGCAAAGTAATGAAAAGTTGTGGCAAAGTGCTGAAAAGTTTGGCAAAGTAATGAAAATTTGTGGCAAAGTGGTGAAAAGTGGTGGCAAAGTACTGAGAAGTTTGGTAAAGTTCTGAAAAGTTGTGGCAAAGTGCTGAAAAGTAGTGGCAAAGTACTGAAAAGCAGTGGCAAAGTGCTGAAAAGTGTGGCAAAGTGCTGAAAAGTAGTGGCAAAGTGCTGAAAAGTGTGGCAAAGTGCTGACAAGTATGGCAAAGTACTGAAAAGTTGTTGCAAAGTAGTGGCAAAGCACTGAAATGTGTGGCAAAGTACTGAAAAGTAGTGGCAAAGTGCTGAAAAGTTTGGCAAAGTAAAGAAAAGTTGTGGCAAAGTGCTGAAAAGTAGTGGCAAAGCACTGAAATGTGTGGCAAAGTACTGAAAAGTTGTGGCAAAGTCGTGGCAAAGTACTGAAAAGTGTGGCAAAGTACTGAAAAGTTGTGGCAAAGTGCTGAAAAGTGTGGCAAAGTACTGACAAGTTGTGGCAAAGTAGTGGCAAAACACTGAAAAGTGTGGCAAAGTACTGAAAAATTGTGGCAAAGTGCTGAAAAGTAGTGGCAAACTACTGAAAAGCAGTGGCAAAGTGCTCAAAAGTGTGGCAAAGTTCTGTAAAGTTGTGGCAAAGTGCTGAAAAGTAGTGGCAAAGTACTGAAAAGTAGTGGCAAAGTGCTGAAAAGCAGTGGCAAAGTGCTCAAAAGTGTGGCAAAGTACTGAAAAGTAGTGGCAAAGTGCTGAAAAGTGTGGCAAAGTGGTGAAAAGTAGTGGCAAACTACTGAAAAGCAGTGGCAAAGTGCTGAAAAGTATGGCAAAGTACTGAAAAGTTTGGCAAAGTGCTGAAAAGTAGTGGCAAAGTAATGAGCAGTGTGGCAAAGTGCTGAAAAGTTATGGCAAAGTCGTGGCAAAGTGCTGAAAATTGTGGCAAAGTACTGAAAATTTGTGGCAAAATGCTGAACAGTAGTGGCAAATTACTGTGAATTGGGGCAAAGTACAGAGTAGTTGTGGCAAATTGCTGAAAAGTAGTTGCAAAGTACAGAAATGTGTGGCAAAGTACTGAAAAGTTGTGGCAAAGTCGTGGCAAAGTACTGTAAAGTGTGGCAAAGTACTGAAAAGTTATGGCAAAGTGCTGAAAAGTAGTGGCAAAGTACTGAGAAGTGTGGCAAAGTGCTGAAAAGTTGTGGCAAAGTCGTGGCAAAGTGCTGAAAAGTGTGGCAAAGTACTGAAAATTTGTGGCAAAGTGCTGAAAAGTAGTGGCAAAGTGCTGAAAAGTAGTGGCAAAGTACTGAAAGATGTGGCAAAGTACTGAAAAGTTGTGGCAAAGTGCTGAAAAGTAGTGGCAAAGTACTGAAAAGTAGTGGCAAAGTGAGGAAAAGTGTGGCACAGTACTGAAAAGTTGTGGCAAAGTACTGAAAAATGTGGCAAAGTACTGAAAAGTTGTGGCAAAGTGCTGAAAAGTAGTGGCAAAGTACAGAAAAGTTGTGGCAAAGTGCTGAAAAGTAGTAGCAAAATACTGAAACGTAGTGGCAAAGTGCTGAAAAGTGTGGCAAAGTACTGAAAAGTTGTGGCAAATTACTGAAAAGTTGTGGCAAAGTGCTGAAAAGTTGTGGCAAAGTGCTGAAAAGTAGTGGCAAAGTACTGAAAAGTAGTGGCAAAGTACTGAAAAGTTGTGGCAAAGTGCTGAAAAGTAGTGGCAAAGTGCTGAAAAGTAGTGGCAAAGTACTAAAAAGTAGTGGCAAAGTGAAGAAAAGTGTGGCACAGTACTGAAAAGTTGTGGCAAAGTCGTGGCAAAGTACTGAAAAGTGTGGCAAAGTACTGAAAAGTTGTGGCAAAGTGCTGAAAAGTGTGGCAAAGTACTGACAAGTTGTGGCAAAGTAGTGGCAAAACACTGAAAAGTGTGGCAAAGTACTGAAAAATGGTGGCAAAGTACTGAAAATTAGTGGCAAACAACTTAAAAGCAGTGGCAAAGTGCTCAAAAGTGTGGCAAAGTTCTGTAAAGTTGTGGCAAAGTGCTGAAAAGTGTGTCAAAGTGCTGAAAAGTAGTGGCAAACTACTGAAAAGCAGTGGCAAAGTGCTGAAAAGTATGGCAAAGAACTGAAAAGTTGTGGCAAAGTGCTGAAAAGTAGTGGCAAAGTACTGAAAAGTTGTGGCAAAGTGCTGAAAAGTAGTGGCAAAGTACAGAGAAGTGTGGCAAAGTAATGAAAAGTTGTGGCAAAGTGCTGAAAAGTAGTGGCAAAGTACTGAGAAGTGTGGCAAAGTGCTGAAAAGTTGTGGCAAAGTCGTGGCAAAGTGCTCAAAAGTGTGGCAAAGTACTGAAAAGTAGTGGCAAAGTGCTGAAAAGTGTGGCAAAGTGGTGAAAAGTAGTGGCAAACTACTGAAAAGCAGTGGCAAAGTGCTGAAAAGTATGGCAAAGTACTGAAAAGTTTGGCAAAGTGCTGAAAAGTAGTGGCAAAGTAATGAGCAGTGTGGCAAAGTGCTGAAAAGTTGTGGCAAAGTCGTGGCAAAGTGCTGAAAATTGTGGCAAAGTACTGAAAATTTGTGGCAAAGTGCTGAACAGTAGTGGCAAATTACTGTGAATTGGGGCAAAGTACAGAAAAGTTGTGGCAAATTGCTGAAAAGTAGTTGCAAAGTACAGAAATGTGTGGCAAAGTACTGAAAAGTTGTGGCAAAGTCGTGACAAAGTACTGAAAAGTGTGGCAAAGTACTGAAAAGTTATGGCAAAGTGCTGAAAAGTAGTGGCAAAGTACTGAAAAATGTGGCATAGTACTGAAAAGTTGTGGTAAAGTGCTGAAAAGTAGTGGCAAAGTGCTGAAAAGTGTGGCACAGTTCTGAAAAGTATGGCAAAGTACTGAAAAGTTGTGGCAAAGTGCTGAAAAGTAGTGGCAAAGTAATGAAAAATGTGGCAAAGTACTGAAAAGTTGTGGCAAAGTGCTGAAAAGTAGTGGCAAAGTACTGAAAAGTTGTGGCAAAGTGCTGAAAAGTAGTGGCAAAGTACTGAGAAGTGTGGCAAAGTTCTGAAAAGTTGTGGCAAAGTGCTGAAAAGTAGTGGCAAAGTACTGAAAAGTAGTGGCAAAGTGCTGAAAAGTGTGGCAAAGTGCTGAAAATTAGTGGCAAACTACTGAAAAGCAGTGGCAAAGTGCTGAAAAGTATGGCAAAGTACTGAAAAGTTGTTGCAAAGTAGTGGCAAAGCACTGAAATGTGTGGCAAAGTACTGAAAAGTAGTGGCAAAGTGCTGAAAAGTTTGGCAAAGTAATGAAAAGTTGTACCAAAGTGCTGAAAAGTAGTGGAAAAGTACTGAAAAGTAGTGGCAAAGTGCTGAAAAGTGTGGCAAAGTGCTGAAAAGTAGTGGCAAACTACTGAAAAGCAGTGGCAAAGTGCTGAAAAGTATGGCAAAGAACTGAAAAGTTGTGGCAAAGTGCTGAAAAGTAGTGGCAAAGTACTGAAAAGTTGTGGCAAAGTGCTGAAAAGTAGTGGCAAAGTACTAAAAAGTAGTGGCAAAGTGAAGAAAAGTGTGGCACAGTACTGAAAAGTTGTGGCAAAGTCGTGGCAAAGTACTGAAAAGTGTGGCAAAGTACTGAAAAGTTGTGGCAAAGTCGTGGCAAAGTACTGAAAAGTGTGGCAAAGTACTGAAAAGTTGTGGCAAAGTGCTGAAAAGTGTGGCAAAGTACTGACAAGTTGTGGCAAAGTAGTGGCAAAACACTGAAAAGTGTGGCAAAGTACTGAAAAATTGTGGCAAAGTGCTGAAAAGTAGTGGCAAACTACAGAAAAGCAGTGGCAAAGTGCTCAAAAGTGTGGCAAAGTTCTGTAAAGTTGTGGCAAAGTGCTGAAAAGTAGTGGCAAAGTACTGAAAAGTAGTGGCAAAGTGCTGAAAAGCAGTGGCAAAGTGCTCAAAAGTGTGGCAAAGTACTGAAAAGTAGTGGCAAAGTGCTGAAAAGTGTGGCAAAGTGGTGAAAAGTAGTGGCAAACTACTGAAAAGCAGTGGCAAAGTGCTGAAAAGTATGGCAAAGTACTGAAAAGTTTGGCAAAGTGCTGAAAAGTAGTGGCAAAGTAATGAGCAGTGTGGCAAAGTGCTGAAAAGTTGTGGCAAAGTCGTGGCAAAGTGCTGAAAATTGTGGCAAAGTACTGAAAATTTGTGGCAAAGTGCTGAACAGTAGTGGCAAATTACTGTGAATTGGGGCAAAGTACAGAAAAGTTGTGGCAAATTGCTGAAAAGTAGTTGCAAAGTACAGAAATGTGTGGCAAAGTACTGAAAAGTTGTGGCAAAGTCGTGGCAAAGTACTGAAAAGTGTGGCAAAGTACTGAAAAGTTATGGCAAAGTGCTGAAAAGTAGTGGCAAAGTACTGAGAAGTGTGGCAACGTGCTGAAAAGTTGTGGCAAAGTCGTGGCAAAGTGCTGAAAAGTGTGGCAAAGTACTGAAAATTTGTGGCAAAGTGCTGAAAAGTAGTGGCAAAGTACTGAGAAGTGTGGCAAAGTTCTGAAAAGTTGTTGCAAAGTGCTGAAAAGTAGTGTCAAAGTACTGAAAAGTAGTGGCAAAGTGCTGAAAAGTGTGGCAAAGTGCTGAAAAGTAGTGGCAAACTACTGAAAGGCAGTGGCAAAGTGCTGAAAAGTATGGCAAAGTACTGAAAAGTTGTTGCAAAGTAGTGGCAAAGCACTGAAATGTGTGGCAAAGTACTGAAAAGTAGTGGCAAAGTGCTGAAAAGTTTGGCAAAGTAATGAAAATTTGTGGCAAAGTGCTGAAAAGTAGTGGCAAAGTACTGAGAAGTGTGGTAAAGTTCTGAAAAGTTGTGGCAAAGTGCTGAAAAGTAGTGGCAAAGTACTGAAAAGTAGTGGCAAAGTGCTGAAAATTTGTGGCAAAGTGCTGAAAAGTAGTGGCAAAGTACTAAGAAGTGTGGTAAAGTTCTGAAAAGTTGTGGCAAAGTGCTGAAAAGTGTGGCAAAGTGCTGAAAAGTAGTGGCAAACTATTTTAAAGGAGTGGTAAAGTGCTGAAAAGTGTGGCAAAGTACTGAAAAGTTGTGGCAAAGTAGTGGCAAATTGCTGAAAATTGTGGCAAAGTACTGAAAAGTGTGGCAAAGTACTGAAAAGTTGTAGCAAAGTCGTGGCAAAGTACTGAAAAGTATGGCAAAGTACTGACAAGTTGTGGCAAAGTGCTGAAAAGTAGTGGCAAAGTACTGAAAGATGTGGCAAAGTACTGAAAAGTTGTGGCAAAGTGCTGAAAAGTAGTGGCAAAGTACTGAAAAGTAGTGGCAAAGTGAGGAAAAGTGTGGCACAGTACTGAAAAGTTGTGGCAAAGTACTGAAAAATGTGGCAAAGTACTGAAAAGTTGTGGCAAAGTGCTGAAAAGTAGTGGCAAAGTACAGAAAAGTTGTGGCAAAGTGCTGAAAAGTAGTAGCAAAATACTGAAACGTAGTGGCAAAGTGCTGAAAAGTGTGGCAAAGTACTGAAAAGTTGTGGCAAATTACTGAAAAGTTGTGGCAAAGTGCTGAAAAGTTGTGGCAAAGTGCTGAAAAGTAGTGGCAAAGTACTGAAAAGTAGTGGCAAAGTACTGAAAAGTTGTGGCAAAGTGCTGAAAAGTAGTGGCAAAGTGCTGAAAAGTAGTGGCAAAGTACTAAAAAGTAGTGGCAAAGTGAAGAAAAGTGTGGCACAGTACTGAAAAGTTGTGGCAAAGTCGTGGCAAAGTACTGAAAAGTGTGGCAAAGTACTGAAAAGTTGTGGCAAAGTGCTGAAAAGTGTGGCAAAGTACTGACAAGTTGTGGCAAAGTAGTGGCAAAACACTGAAAAGTGTGGCAAAGTACTGAAAAATGGTGGCAAAGTACTGAAAATTAGTGGCAAACAACTTAAAAGCAGTGGCAAAGTGCTCAAAAGTGTGGCAAAGTTCTGTAAAGTTGTGGCAAAGTGCTGAAAAGTGTGTCAAAGTGCTGAAAAGTAGTGGCAAACTACTGAAAAGCAGTGGCAAAGTGCTGAAAAGTATGGCAAAGAACTGAAAAGTTGTGGCAAAGTGCTGAAAAGTAGTGGCAAAGTACTGAAAAGTTGTGGCAAAGTGCTGAAAAGTAGTGGCAAAGTACAGAGAAGTGTGGCAAAGTAATGCAAAGTTGTGGCAAAGTGCTGAAAAGTAGTGGCAAAGTACTGAGAAGTGTGGCAAAGTGCTGAAAAGTTGTGGCAAAGTCGTGGCAAAGTGCTGAAAAGTGTGGCAAAGTACTGAAAATTTGTGGTAAAGTGCTGAAAAGTAGTGGCAAAGTACTGAGAAGTGTGGCAAAGTTCTGAAAAGTTGTTGCAAAGTGCTGAAAAGTAGTGGCAAAGTACTGAAAAGTAGTGGCAAAGTGCTGAAAAGTGTGGCAAAGTGCTGAAAAGTAGTGGCAAACTACTGAAAAGCAGTGGCAAAGTGCTGAAAAGTATGGCAAAGTACTGAAAAGTTGTTGCAAAGTAGTGGCAAAGCACTGAAATGTGTGGCAAAGTACTGAAAAGTAGTGGCAAAGTGGTGAAAAGTTTGGCAAAGTAATGAAAATTTGTGGCAAAGTGGTGAAAAGTGGTGGCAAAGTACTGAGAAGTTTGGTAAAGTAATGAAAATTTGTGGCAAAGTGGTGAAAAGTGGTGGCAAAGTACTGAGAAGTTTGGTAAAGTTCTGAAAAGTTGTGGCAAAGTGCTGAAAAGTAGTGGCAAAGTACTGAAAAGCAGTGGCAAAGTGCTGAAAAGTGTGGCAAAGTGCTGAAAAGTAGTGGCAAAGTGCTGAAAAGTGTGGCAAAGTGCTGACAAGTATGGCAAAGTACTGAAAAGTTGTTGCAAAGTAGTGGCAAAGCACTGAAATGTGTGGCAAAGTACTGAAAAGTAGTGGCAAAGTGCTGAAAAGTTTGGCAAAGTAATGAAAAGTTGTGGCAAAGTGCTGAAAAGTTTGGCAAAGTAATGAAAATTTGTGGCAAAGTGGTGAAAAGTGGTGGCAAAGTACTGAGAAGTTTGGTAAAGTTCTGAAAAGTTGTGGCAAAGTGCTGAAAAGTAGTGGCAAAGTACTGAAAAGCAGTGGCAAAGTGATGAAAATTGTGGCAAAGTGCTGAAAAGTAGTGGCAAAGTGCTGAAAAGTGTGGCAAAGTGCTGACAAGTATGGCAAAGTACTGAAAAGTTGTTGCAAAGTAGTGGCAAAGCACTGAAATGTGTGGCAAAGTACTGAAAAGTAGTGGCAAAGTGCTGAAAAGTTTGGCAAAGTAAAGAAAAGTTGTGGCAAAGTGCTGAAAAGTAGTGGCAAAGCACTGAAATGTGTGGCAAAGTACTGAAAAGTTGTGGCAAAGTCGTGGCAAAGTACTGAAAAGTGTGGCAAAGTACTGAAAAGTTGTGGCAAAGTGCTGAAAAGTGTGGCAAAGTACTGACAAGTTGTGGCAAAGTAGTGGCAAAACACTGAAAAGTGTGGCAAAGTACTGAAAAATTGTGGCAAAGTGCTGAAAAGTAGTGGCAAACTACTGAAAAGCAGTGGCAAAGTGCTCAAAAGTGTGGCAAAGTTCTGTAAAGTTGTGGCAAAGTGCTGAAAAGTAGTGGCAAAGTACTGAAAAGTAGTGGCAAAGTGCTGAAAAGCAGTGGCAAAGTGCTCAAAAGTGTGGCAAAGTACTGAAAAGTAGTGGCAAAGTGCTGAAAAGTGTGGCAAAGTGGTGAAAAGTAGTGGCAAACTACTGAAAAGCAGTGGCAAAGTGCTGAAAAGTATGGCAAAGTACTGAAAAGTTTGGCAAAGTGCTGAAAAGTAGTGGCAAAGTAATGAGCAGTGTGGCAAAGTGCTGAAAAGTTGTGGCAAAGTCGTGGCAAAGTGCTGAAAATTGTGGCAAAGTACTGAAAATTTGTGGCAAAGTGCTGAACAGTAGTGGCAAATTACTGTGAATTGGGGGAAAGTACAGAAAAGTTGTGGCAAATTGCTGAAAAGTAGTTGCAAAGTACAGAAATGTGTGGCAAAGTACTGAAAAGTTGTGGCAAAGTCGTGGCAAAGTACTGAAAAGTGTGGCAAAGTACTGAAAAGTTATGGCAAAGTGCTGAAAAGTAGTGGCAAAGTACTGAAAAATGTGGCATAGTACTGAAAAGTTGTGGTAAAGTGCTGAAAAGTAGTGGCAAAGTGCTGAAAAGTGTGGCACAGTTCTGAAAAGTATGGCAAAGTACTGAACAGTTGTGGCAAAGTGCTGAAAAGTAGTGGCAAAGTAATGAAAAATGTGGCAAAGTACTGAAAAGTTGTGGCAAAGTGCTGAAAAGTAGTGGCAAAGTACTGAAAAGTTGTGGCAAAGTGCTGAAAAGTAGTGGCAAAGTACTGAGAAGTGTGGCAAAGTTCTGAAAAGTTGTGGCAAAGTGCTGAAAAGTAGTGGCAAAGTACTGAAAAGTAGTGGCAAAGTGCTGAAAAGTGTGGCAAAGTGCTGAAAATTAGTGGCAAACTACTGAAAAGCAGTGGCAAAGTGCTGAAAAGTATGGCAAAGTACTGAAAAGTTGTTGCAAAGTAGTGGCAAAGCACTGAAATGTGTGGCAAAGTACTGAAAAGTAGTGGCAAAGTGCTGAAAAGTTTGGCAAAGTAATGAAAAGTTGTACCAAAGTGCTGAAAAGTAGTGGAAAAGTACTGAAAAGTAGTGGCAAAGTGCTGAAAAGTGTGGCAAAGTGCTGAAAAGTAGTGGCAAACTACTGAAAAGCAGTGGCAAAGTGCTGAAAAGTATGGCAAAGAACTGAAAAGTTGTGGCAAAGTGCTGAAAAGTAGTGGCAAAGTACTGAAAAGTTGTGGCAAAGTGCTGAAAAGTAGTGGCAAAGTACTAAAAAGTAGTGGCAAAGTGAAGAAAAGTGTGGCACAGTACTGAAAAGTTGTGGCAAAGTCGTGGCAAAGTACTGAAAAGTGTGGCAAAGTACTGAAAAGTTGTGGCAAAGTGCTGAAAAGTGTGGCAAAGTACTGACAAGTTGTGGCAAAGTAGTGGCAAAACACTGAAAAGTGTGGCAAAGTACTGAAAAATGGTGGCAAAGTACTGAAAATTAGTGGCAAACAACTTAAAAGCAGTGGCAAAGTGCTCAAAAGTGTGGCAAAGTTCTGTAAAGTTGTGGCAAAGTGCTGAAAAGTAGTGGCAAAGTACTGAAAAGTTGTGGCAAAGTGCTGAAAAGTAGTGGCAAAGTACAGAGAAGTGTGGCAAAGTAATGAAAAGTTGTGGCAAAGTGCTGAAAAGTAGTGGCAAAGTACTGAGAAGTGTGGCAAAGTGCTGAAAAGTTGTGGCAAAGTCGTGGCAAAGTGCTGAAAAGTGTGGCAAAGTACTGAAAATTTGTAGTAAAGTGCTGAAAAGTAGTGGCAAAGTACTGAGAAGTGTGGCAAAGTTCTGAAAAGTTGTTGCAAAGTGCTGAAAAGTAGTGGCAAAGTACTGAAAAGTAGTGGCAACGTGCTGAAAAGTGTGGCAAAGTGCTGAAAAGTAGTGGCAAACTACTGAAAAGCAGTGGCAAAGTGCTGAAAAGTATGGCAAAGTACTGAAAAGTTGTTGCAAAGTAGTGGCAAAGCACTGAAATGTGTGGCAAAGTACTGAAAAGTAGTGGCAAAGTGCTGAAAAGTTTGGCAAAGTAATGAAAATTTGTGGCAAAGTGGTGAAAAGTGGTGGCAAAGTACTGAGAAGTTTGGTAAAGTTCTGAAAAGTTGTGGCAAAGTGCTGAAAAGTAGTGGCAAAGTACTGAAAAGCAGTGGCAAAGTGCTGAAAAGTGTGGCAAAGTGCTGAAAAGTAGTGGCAAAGTGCTGAAAAGTGTGGCAAAGTGCTGACAAGTATGGCAAAGTACAGAAAAGTTGTTGCAAAGTAGTGGCAAAGCACTGAAATGTGTGGCAAAGTACTGAAAAGTAGTGGCAAAGTGCTGAAAAGTTTGGCAAAGTAATGAAAAGTTGTGGCAAAGTGCTGAAAAGTTTGGCAAAGTAATGAAAATTTGTGGCAAAGTGGTGAAAAGTGGTGGCAAAGTACTGAGAAGTTTGGTAAAGTTCTGAAAAGTTGTGGCAAAGTGCTGAAAAGTAGTGGCAAAGTACTGAAAAGCAGTGGCAAAGTGATGAAAAGTGTGGCAAAGTGCTGAAAAGTAGTGGCAAAGTGCTGAAAAGTGTGGCAAAGTGCTGACAAGTATGGCAAAGTACTGAAAAGTTGTTGCAAAGTAGTGGCAAAGCACTGAAATGTGTGGCAAAGTACTGAAAAGTAGTGGCAAAGCACTGAAATGTGTGGCAAAGTACTGAAAAGTTGTGGCAAAGTCGTGGCAAAGTACTGAAAAGTGTGGCAAAGTACTGAAAAGTTGTGGCAAAGTGCTGAAAAGTGTGGCAAAGTACTGACAAGTTGTGGCAAAGTAGTGGCAAAGTACTGAAAAGTTGTGGCAAAGTGCTGAAAAGTAGTGGCAAAGTACTAAAAAGTAGTGGCAAAGTGAAGAAAAGTGTGGCACAGTACTGAAAAGTTGTGGCAAAGTCGTGGCAAAGTACTGAAAAGTGTGGCAAAGTACTGAAAAGTTGTGGCAAAGTGCTGAAAAGTGTGGCAAAGTACTGACAAGTTGTGGCAAAGTAGTGGCAAAACACTGAAAAGTGTGGCAAAGTACTGAAAAATGGTGGCAAAGTACTGAAAATTAGTGGCAAACAACTTAAAAGCAGTGGCAAAGTGCTCAAAAGTGTGGCAAAGTTCTGTAAAGTTGTGGCAAAGTGCTGAAAAGTGTGTCAAAGTGCTGAAAAGTAGTGGCAAACTACTGAAAAGCAGTGGCAAAGTGCTGAAAAGTATGGCAAAGAACTGAAAAGTTGTGGCAAAGTGCTGAAAAGTAGTGGCAAAGTACTGAAAAGTTGTGGCAAAGTGCTGAAAAGTAGTGGCAAAGTACAGAGAAGTGTGGCAAAGTAATGAAAAGTTGTGGCAAAGTGCTGAAAAGTAGTGGCAAAGTACTGAGAAGTGTGGCAAAGTGCTGAAAAGTTGTGGCAAAGTCGTGGCAAAGTGCTGAAAAGTGTGGCAAAGTACTGAAAATTTGTGGTAAAGTGCTGAAAAGTAGTGGCAAAGTACTGAGAAGTGTGGCAAAGTTCTGAAAAGTTGTTGCAAAGTGCTGAAAAGTAGTGGCAAAGTACTGAAAAGTAGTGGCAAAGTGCTGAAAAGTGTGGCAAAGTGCTGAAAAGTAGTGGCAAACTACTGAAAAGCAGTGGCAAAGTGCTGAAAAGTATGGCAAAGTACTGAAAAGTTGTTGCAAAGTAGTGGCAAAGCACTGAAATGTGTGGCAAAGTACTGAAAAGTAGTGGCAAAGTGCTGAAAAGTTTGGCAAAGTAATGAAAATTTGTGGCAAAGTGGTGAAAAGTGGTGGCAAAGTACTGAGAAGTTTGGTAAAGTTCTGAAAAGTTGTGGCAAAGTGCTGAAAAGTAGTGGCAAAGTACTGAAAAGCAGTGGCAAAGTGCTGAAAAGTGTGGCAAAGTGCTGAAAAGTAGTGGCAAAGTGCTGAAAAGTGTGGCAAAGTGCTGACAAGTATGGCAAAGTACAGAAAAGTTGTTGCAAAGTAGTGGCAAAGCACTGAAATGTGTGGCAAAGTACTGAAAAGTAGTGGCAAAGTGCTGAAAAGTTTGGCAAAGTAATGAAAAGTTGTGGCAAAGTGCTGAAAAGTAGTGGCAAAGTACTGAAAAGTTGTGGCAAAGTGCTGAAAAGTAGTGGCAAAGTACTGAGAAGTGTGGCAAAGTTCTGAAAAGTTGTGGCAAAGTGCTGAAAAGTAGTGGCAAAGTACTGAAAAGTAGTGGCAAAGTGCTGAAAAGTGTGGCAAAGTGCTGAAAATTAGTGGCAAACTACTGAAAAGCAGTGGCAAAGTGCTGAAAAGTATGGCAAAGTACTGAAAAGTTGTTGCAAAGTAGTGGCAAAGCACTGAAATGTGTGGCAAAGTACTGAAAAGTAGTGGCAAAGTGCTGAAAAGTTTGGCAAAGTAATGAAAAGTTGTACCAAAGTGCTGAAAAGTAGTGGAAAAGTACTGAAAAGTTGTGGCAAAGTGCTGAAAAGTGTGGCAAAGTACTGACAAGTTGTGGCAAAGTAGTGGCAAAACACTGAAAAGTGTGGCAAAGTACTGAAAAATGGTGGCAAAGTACTGAAAATTAGTGGCAAACAACTTAAAAGCAGTGGCAAAGTGCTCAAAAGTGTGGCAAAGTTCTGTAAAGTTGTGGCAAAGTGCTGAAAAGTAGTGGCAAAGTACTGAAAAGTTGTGGCAAAGTGCTGAAAAGTAGTGGCAAAGTACAGAGAAGTGTGGCAAAGTAATGAAAAGTTGTGGCAAAGTGCTGAAAAGTAGTGGCAAAGTACTGAGAAGTGTGGCAAAGTGCTGAAAAGTTGTGGCAAAGTCGTGGCAAAGTGCTGAAAAGTGTGGCAAAGTACTGAAAATTTGTAGTAAAGTGCTGAAAAGTAGTGGCAAAGTACTGAGAAGTGTGGCAAAGTTCTGAAAAGTTGTTGCAAAGTGCTGAAAAGTAGTGGCAAAGTACTGAAAAGTAGTGGCAACGTGCTGAAAAGTGTGGCAAAGTGCTGAAAAGTAGTGGCAAACTACTGAAAAGCAGTGGCAAAGTGCTGAAAAGTATGGCAAAGTACTGAAAAGTTGTTGCAAAGTAGTGGCAAAGCACTGAAATGTGTGGCAAAGTACTGAAAAGTAGTGGCAAAGTGCTGAAAAGTTTGGCAAAGTAATGAAAATTTGTGGCAAAGTGGTGAAAAGTGGTGGCAAAGTACTGAGAAGTTTGGTAAAGTTCTGAAAAGTTGTGGCAAAGTGCTGAAAAGTAGTGGCAAAGTACTGAAAAGCAGTGGCAAAGTGCTGAAAAGTGTGGCAAAGTGCTGAAAAGTAGTGGCAAAGTGCTGAAAAGTGTGGCAAAGTGCTGACAAGTATGGCAAAGTACAGAAAAGTTGTTGCAAAGTAGTGGCAAAGCACTGAAATGTGTGGCAAAGTACTGAAAAGTAGTGGCAAAGTGCTGAAAAGTTTGGCAAAGTAATGAAAAGTTGTGGCAAAGTGCTGAAAAGTTTGGCAAAGTAATGAAAATTTGTGGCAAAGTGGTGAAAAGTGGTGGCAAAGTACTGAGAAGTTTGGTAAAGTTCTGAAAAGTTGTGGCAAAGTGCTGAAAAGTAGTGGCAAAGTACTGAAAAGCAGTGGCAAAGTGATGAAAAGTGTGGCAAAGTGCTGAAAAGTAGTGGCAAAGTGCTGAAAAGTGTGGCAAAGTGCTGACAAGTATGGCAAAGTACTGAAAAGTTGTTGCAAAGTAGTGGCAAAGCACTGAAATGTGTGGCAAAGTACTGAAAAGTAGTGGCAAAGCACTGAAATGTGTGGCAAAGTACTGAAAAGTTGTGGCAAAGTCGTGGCAAAGTACTGAAAAGTGTGGCAAAGTACTGAAAAGTTGTGGCAAAGTGCTGAAAAGTGTGGCAAAGTACTGACAAGTTGTGGCAAAGTAGTGGCAAAGTACTGAAAAGTTGTGGCAAAGTGCTGAAAAGTAGTGGCAAAGTACTAAAAAGTAGTGGCAAAGTGAAGAAAAGTGTGGCACAGTACTGAAAAGTTGTGGCAAAGTCGTGGCAAAGTACTGAAAAGTGTGGCAAAGTACTGAAAAGTTGTGGCAAAGTGCTGAAAAGTGTGGCAAAGTACTGACAAGTTGTGGCAAAGTAGTGGCAAAACACTGAAAAGTGTGGCAAAGTACTGAAAAATGGTGGCAAAGTACTGAAAATTAGTGGCAAACAACTTAAAAGCAGTGGCAAAGTGCTCAAAAGTGTGGCAAAGTTCTGTAAAGTTGTGGCAAAGTGCTGAAAAGTGTGTCAAAGTGCTGAAAAGTAGTGGCAAACTACTGAAAAGCAGTGGCAAAGTGCTGAAAAGTATGGCAAAGAACTGAAAAGTTGTGGCAAAGTGCTGAAAAGTAGTGGCAAAGTACTGAAAAGTTGTGGCAAAGTGCTGAAAAGTAGTGGCAAAGTACAGAGAAGTGTGGCAAAGTAATGAAAAGTTGTGGCAAAGTGCTGAAAAGTAGTGGCAAAGTACTGAGAAGTGTGGCAAAGTGCTGAAAAGTTGTGGCAAAGTCGTGGCAAAGTGCTGAAAAGTGTGGCAAAGTACTGAAAATTTGTGGTAAAGTGCTGAAAAGTAGTGGCAAAGTACTGAGAAGTGTGGCAAAGTTCTGAAAAGTTGTTGCAAAGTGCTGAAAAGTAGTGGCAAAGTACTGAAAAGTAGTGGCAAAGTGCTGAAAAGTGTGGCAAAGTGCTGAAAAGTAGTGGCAAACTACTGAAAAGCAGTGGCAAAGTGCTGAAAAGTATGGCAAAGTACTGAAAAGTTGTTGCAAAGTA
Source organism: Saccoglossus kowalevskii (assembly GCF_978046115.1). Classification (NCBI taxonomy): domain Eukaryota; kingdom Metazoa; phylum Hemichordata; class Enteropneusta; family Harrimaniidae; genus Saccoglossus; species Saccoglossus kowalevskii. The sequence goes on along the minus strand of NW_028188617.1, from coordinate 237,505 downwards.
GTGGCAAAGCACTGAAATGTGTGGCAAAGTACTGAAAAGTAGTGGCAAAGTGCTGAAAAGTTTGGCAAAGTAATGAAAATTTGTGGCAAAGTGGTGAAAAGTGGTGGCAAAGTACTGAGAAGTTTGGTAAAGTTCTGAAAAGTTGTGGCAAAGTGCTGAAAAGTAGTGGCAAAGTACTGAAAAGCAGTGGCAAAGTGCTGAAAAGTGTGGCAAAGTGCTGAAAAGTAGTGGCAAAGTGCTGAAAAGTGTGGCAAAGTGCTGACAAGTATGGCAAAGTACAGAAAAGTTGTTGCAAAGTAGTGGCAAAGCACTGAAATGTGTGGCAAAGTACTGAAAAGTAGTGGCAAAGTGCTGAAAAGTTTGGCAAAGTAATGAAAAGTTGTGGCAAAGTGCTGAAAAGTAGTGGCAAAGTACTGAAAAGTTGTGGCAAAGTGCTGAAAAGTAGTGGCAAAGTACTGAGAAGTGTGGCAAAGTTCTGAAAAGTTGTGGCAAAGTGCTGAAAAGTAGTGGCAAAGTACTGAAAAGTAGTGGCAAAGTGCTGAAAAGTGTGGCAAAGTGCTGAAAATTAGTGGCAAACTACTGAAAAGCAGTGGCAAAGTGCTGAAAAGTATGGCAAAGTACTGAAAAGTTGTTGCAAAGTAGTGGCAAAGCACTGAAATGTGTGGCAAAGTACTGAAAAGTAGTGGCAAAGTGCTGAAAAGTTTGGCAAAGTAATGAAAAGTTGTACCAAAGTGCTGAAAAGTAGTGGAAAAGTACTGAAAAGTAGTGGCAAAGTGCTGAAAAGTGTGGCAAAGTGCTGAAAAGTAGTGGCAAACTACTGAAAAGCAGTGGCAAAGTGCTGAAAAGTATGGCAAAGAACTGAAAAGTTGTGGCAAAGTGCTGAAAAGTAGTGGCAAAGTACTGAAAAGTTGTGGCAAAGTGCTGAAAAGTAGTGGCAAAGTACTAAAAAGTAGTGGCAAAGTGAAGAAAAGTGTGGCACAGTACTGAAAAGTTGTGGCAAAGTCGTGGCAAAGTACTGAAAAGTGTGGCAAAGTACTGAAAAGTTGTGGCAAAGTGCTGAAAAGTGTGGCAAAGTACTGACAAGTTGTGGCAAAGTAGTGGCAAAACACTGAAAAGTGTGGCAAAGTACTGAAAAATGGTGGCAAAGTACTGAAAATTAGTGGCAAACAACTTAAAAGCAGTGGCAAAGTGCTCAAAAGTGTGGCAAAGTTCTGTAAAGTTGTGGCAAAGTGCTGAAAAGTAGTGGCAAAGTACTGAAAAGTTGTGGCAAAGTGCTGAAAAGTAGTGGCAAAGTACAGAGAAGTGTGGCAAAGTAATGAAAAGTTGTGGCAAAGTGCTGAAAAGTAGTGGCAAAGTACTGAGAAGTGTGGCAAAGTGCTGAAAAGTTGTGGCAAAGTCGTGGCAAAGTGCTGAAAAGTGTGGCAAAGTACTGAAAATTTGTAGTAAAGTGCTGAAAAGTAGTGGCAAAGTACTGAGAAGTGTGGCAAAGTTCTGAAAAGTTGTTGCAAAGTGCTGAAAAGTAGTGGCAAAGTACTGAAAAGTAGTGGCAACGTGCTGAAAAGTGTGGCAAAGTGCTGAAAAGTAGTGGCAAACTACTGAAAAGCAGTGGCAAAGTGCTGAAAAGTATGGCAAAGTACTGAAAAGTTGTTGCAAAGTAGTGGCAAAGCACTGAAATGTGTGGCAAAGTACTGAAAAGTAGTGGCAAAGTGCTGAAAAGTTTGGCAAAGTAATGAAAATTTGTGGCAAAGTGGTGAAAAGTGGTGGCAAAGTACTGAGAAGTTTGGTAAAGTTCTGAAAAGTTGTGGCAAAGTGCTGAAAAGTAGTGGCAAAGTACTGAAAAGCAGTGGCAAAGTGCTGAAAAGTGTGGCAAAGTGCTGAAAAGTAGTGGCAAAGTGCTGAAAAGTGTGGCAAAGTGCTGACAAGTATGGCAAAGTACAGAAAAGTTGTTGCAAAGTAGTGGCAAAGCACTGAAATGTGTGGCAAAGTACTGAAAAGTAGTGGCAAAGTGCTGAAAAGTTTGGCAAAGTAATGAAAAGTTGTACCAAAGTGCTGAAAAGTAGTGGAAAAGTACTGAAAAGTAGTGGCAAAGTGCTGAAAAGTGTGGCAAAGTGCTGAAAAGTAGTGGCAAACTACTGAAAAGCAGTGGCAAAGTGCTGAAAAGTATGGCAAAGAACTGAAAAGTTGTGGCAAAGTGCTGAAAAGTAGTGGCAAAGTACTGAAAAGTTGTGGCAAAGTGCTGAAAAGTAGTGGCAAAGTACTAAAAAGTAGTGGCAAAGTGAAGAAAAGTGTGGCACAGTACTGAAAAGTTGTGGCAAAGTCGTGGCAAAGTACTGAAAAGTGTGGCAAAGTACTGAAAAGTTGTGGCAAAGTGCTGAAAAGTGTGGCAAAGTACTGACAAGTTGTGGCAAAGTAGTGGCAAAACACTGAAAAGTGTGGCAAAGTAATGAAAAATGGTGGCAAAGTACTGAAAATTAGTGGCAAACAACTTAAAAGCAGTGGCAAAGTGCTCAAAAGTGTGGCAAAGTTCTGTAAAGTTGTGGCAAAGTGCTGAAAAGTAGTGGCAAAGTACTGAAAAGTTGTGGCAAAGTGCTGAAAAGTAGTGGCAAAGTACAGAGAAGTGTGGCAAAGTAATGAAAAGTTGTGGCAAAGTGCTGAAAAGTAGTGGCAAAGTACTGAGAAGTGTGGCAAAGTGCTGAAAAGTTGTGGCAAAGTCGTGGCAAAGTGCTGAAAAGTGTGGCAAAGTACTGAAAATTTGTAGTAAAGTGCTGAAAAGTAGTGGCAAAGTACTGAGAAGTGTGGCAAAGTTCTGAAAAGTTGTTGCAAAGTGCTGAAAGTAGTGGCAAAGTACTGAAAAGTAGTGGCAACGTGCTGAAAAGTGTGGCAAAGTGCTGAAAAGTAGTGGCAAACTACTGAAAAGCAGTGGCAAAGTGCTGAAAAGTATGGCAAAGTACTGAAAAGTTGTTGCAAAGTAGTGGCAAAGCACTGAAATGTGTGGCAAAGTACTGAAAAGTAGTGGCAAAGTGCTGAAAAGTTTGGCAAAGTAATGAAAATTTGTGGCAAAGTGGTGAAAAGTGGTGGCAAAGTACTGAGAAGTTTGGTAAAGTTCTGAAAAGTTGTGGCAAAGTGCTGAAAAGTAGTGGCAAAGTACTGAAAAGCAGTGGCAAAGTGCTGAAAAGTGTGGCAAAGTGCTGAAAAGTAGTGGCAAAGTGCTGAAAAGTGTGGCAAAGTGCTGACAAGTATGGCAAAGTACAGAAAAGTTGTTGCAAAGTAGTGGCAAAGCACTGAAATGTGTGGCAAAGTACTGAAAAGTAGTGGCAAAGTGCTGAAAAGTTTGGCAAAGTAATGAAAAGTTGTGGCAAAGTGCTGAAAAGTTTGGCAAAGTAATGAAAATTTGTGGCAAAGTGGTGAAAAGTGGTGGCAAAGTACTGAGAAGTTTGGTAAAGTTCTGAAAAGTTGTGGCAAAGTGCTGAAAAGTAGTGGCAAAGTACTGAAAAGCAGTGGCAAAGTGATGAAAAGTGTGGCAAAGTGCTGAAAAGTAGTGGCAAAGTGCTGAAAAGTGTGGCAAAGTGCTGACAAGTATGGCAAAGTACTGAAAAGTTGTTGCAAAGTAGTGGCAAAGCACTGAAATGTGTGGCAAAGTACTGAAAAGTAGTGGCAAAGCACTGAAATGTGTGGCAAAGTACTGAAAAGTTGTGGCAAAGTCGTGGCAAAGTACTGAAAAGTGTGGCAAAGTACTGAAAAGTTGTGGCAAAGTGCTGAAAAGTGTGGCAAAGTACTGACAAGTTGTGGCAAAGTAGTGGCAAAGTACTGAAAAGTTGTGGCAAAGTGCTGAAAAGTAGTGGCAAAGTACTAAAAAGTAGTGGCAAAGTGAAGAAAAGTGTGGCACAGTACTGAAAAGTTGTGGCAAAGTCGTGGCAAAGTACTGAAAAGTGTGGCAAAGTACTGAAAAGTTGTGGCAAAGTGCTGAAAAGTGTGGCAAAGTACTGACAAGTTGTGGCAAAGTAGTGGCAAAACACTGAAAAGTGTGGCAAAGTACTGAAAAATGGTGGCAAAGTACTGAAAATTAGTGGCAAACAACTTAAAAGCAGTGGCAAAGTGCTCAAAAGTGTGGCAAAGTTCTGTAAAGTTGTGGCAAAGTGCTGAAAAGTGTGTCAAAGTGCTGAAAAGTAGTGGCAAACTACTGAAAAGCAGTGGCAAAGTGCTGAAAAGTATGGCAAAGAACTGAAAAGTTGTGGCAAAGTGCTGAAAAGTAGTGGCAAAGTACTGAAAAGTTGTGGCAAAGTGCTGAAAAGTAGTGGCAAAGTACAGAGAAGTGTGGCAAAGTAATGAAAAGTTGTGGCAAAGTGCTGAAAAGTAGTGGCAAAGTACTGAGAAGTGTGGCAAAGTGCTGAAAAGTTGTGGCAAAGTCGTGGCAAAGTGCTGAAAAGTGTGGCAAAGTACTGAAAATTTGTGGTAAAGTGCTGAAAAGTAGTGGCAAAGTACTGAGAAGTGTGGCAAAGTTCTGAAAAGTTGTTGCAAAGTGCTGAAAAGTAGTGGCAAAGTACTGAAAAGTAGTGGCAAAGTGCTGAAAAGTGTGGCAAAGTGCTGAAAAGTAGTGGCAAAGTACTGAAAAGTAGTGGCAAAGTGCTGAAAAGTTTGGCAAAGTAATGAAAATTTGTGGCAAAGTGGTGAAAAGTGGTGGCAAAGTACTGAGAAGTTTGGTAAAGTTCTGAAAAGTTGTGGCAAAGTGCTGAAAAGTAGTGGCAAAGTACTGAAAAGCAGTGGCAAAGTGCTGAAAAGTGTGGCAAAGTGCTGAAAAGTAGTGGCAAAGTGCTGAAAAGTGTGGCAAAGTGCTGACAAGTATGGCAAAGTACAGAAAAGTTGTTGCAAAGTAGTGGCAAAGCACTGAAATGTGTGGCAAAGTACTGAAAAGTAGTGGCAAAGTGCTGAAAAGTTTGGCAAAGTAATGAAAAGTTGTACCAAAGTGCTGAAAAGTAGTGGAAAAGTACTGAAAAGTAGTGGCAAAGTGCTGAAAAGTGTGGCAAAGTGCTGAAAAGTAGTGGCAAACTACTGAAAAGCAGTGGCAAAGTGCTGAAAAGTATGGCAAAGAACTGAAAAGTTGTGGCAAAGTGCTGAAAAGTAGTGGCAAAGTACTGAAAAGTTGTGGCAAAGTGCTGAAAAGTAGTGGCAAAGTACTAAAAAGTAGTGGCAAAGTGAAGAAAAGTGTGGCACAGTACTGAAAAGTTGTGGCAAAGTCGTGGCAAAGTACTGAAAAGTGTGGCAAAGTACTGAAAAGTTGTGGCAAAGTGCTGAAAAGTGTGGCAAAGTACTGACAAGTTGTGGCAAAGTAGTGGCAAAACACTGAAAAGTGTGGCAAAGTACTGAAAAATGGTGGCAAAGTACTGAAAATTAGTGGCAAACAACTTAAAAGCAGTGGCAAAGTGCTCAAAAGTGTGGCAAAGTTCTGTAAAGTTGTGGCAAAGTGCTGAAAAGTAGTGGCAAAGTACTGAAAAGTTGTGGCAAAGTGCTGAAAAGTAGTGGCAAAGTACAGAGAAGTGTGGCAAAGTAATGAAAAGTTGTGGCAAAGTGCTGAAAAGTAGTGGCAAAGTACTGAGAAGTGTGGCAAAGTGCTGAAAAGTTGTGGCAAAGTCGTGGCAAAGTGCTGAAAAGTGTGGCAAAGTACTGAAAATTTGTAGTAAAGTGCTGAAAAGTAGTGGCAAAGTACTGAGAAGTGTGGCAAAGTTCTGAAAAGTTGTTGCAAAGTGTTGAAAAGTAGTGGCAAAGTACTGAAAAGTAGTGGCAACGTGCTGAAAAGTGTGGCAAAGTGCTGAAAAGTAGTGGCAAACTACTGAAAAGCAGTGGCAAAGTGCTGAAAAGTATGGCAAAGTACTGAAAAGTTGTTGCAAAGTAGTGGCAAAGCACTGAAATGTGTGGCAAAGTACTGAAAAGTAGTGGCAAAGTGCTGAAAAGTTTGGCAAAGTAATGAAAATTTGTGGCAAAGTGGTGAAAAGTGGTGGCAAAGTACTGAGAAGTTTGGTAAAGTTCTGAAAAGTTGTGGCAAAGTGCTGAAAAGTAGTGGCAAAGTACTGAAAAGCAGTGGCAAAGTGCTGAAAAGTGTGGCAAAGTGCTGAAAAGTAGTGGCAAAGTGCTGAAAAGTGTGGCAAAGTGCTGACAAGTATGGCAAAGTACAGAAAAGTTGTTGCAAAGTAGTGGCAAAGCACTGAAATGTGTGGCAAAGTACTGAAAAGTAGTGGCAAAGTGCTGAAAAGTTTGGCAAAGTAATGAAAAGTTGTGGCAAAGTGCTGAAAAGTTTGGCAAAGTAATGAAAATTTGTGGCAAAGTGGTGAAAAGTGGTGGCAAAGTACTGAGAAGTTTGGTAAAGTTCTGAAAAGTTGTGGCAAAGTGCTGAAAAGTAGTGGCAAAGTACTGAAAAGCAGTGGCAAAGTGATGAAAAGTGTGGCAAAGTGCTGAAAAGTAGTGGCAAAGTGCTGAAAAGTGTGGCAAAGTGCTGACAAGTATGGCAAAGTACTGAAAAGTTGTTGCAAAGTAGTGGCAAAGCACTGAAATGTGTGGCAAAGTACTGAAAAGTAGTGGCAAAGCACTGAAATGTGTGGCAAAGTACTGAAAAGTTGTGGCAAAGTCGTGGCAAAGTACTGAAAAGTGTGGCAAAGTACTGAAAAGTTGTGGCAAAGTGCTGAAAAGTGTGGCAAAGTACTGACAAGTTGTGGCAAAGTAGTGGCAAAGTACTGAAAAGTTGTGGCAAAGTGCTGAAAAGTAGTGGCAAAGTACTAAAAAGTAGTGGCAAAGTGAAGAAAAGTGTGGCACAGTACTGAAAAGTTGTGGCAAAGTCGTGGCAAAGTACTGAAAAGTGTGGCAAAGTACTGAAAAGTTGTGGCAAAGTGCTGAAAAGTGTGGCAAAGTACTGACAAGTTGTGGCAAAGTAGTGGCAAAACACTGAAAAGTGTGGCAAAGTACTGAAAAATGGTGGCAAAGTACTGAAAATTAGTGGCAAACAACTTAAAAGCAGTGGCAAAGTGCTCAAAAGTGTGGCAAAGTACTGAAAAGTAGTGGCAAAGTGCTGAAAAGTGTGGCAAAGTGCTGAAAAGTAGTGGCAAACTACTGAAAAGCAGTGGCAAAGTGCTGAAAAGTATGGCAAAGAACTGAAAAGTTGTGGCAAAGTGCTGAAAAGTAGTGGCAAAGTACTGAAAAGTTGTGGCAAAGTGCTGAAAAGTAGTGGCAAAGTACAGAGAAGTGTGGCAAAGTAATGAAAAGTTGTGGCAAAGTGCTGAAAAGTAGTGGCAAAGTACTGAGAAGTGTGGCAAAGTGCTGAAAAGTTGTGGCAAAGTCGTGGCAAAGTGCTGAAAAGTGTGGCAAAGTACTGAAAATTTGTGGTAAAGTGCTGAAAAGTAGTGGCAAAGTACTGAGAAGTGTGGCAAAGTTCTGAAAAGTTGTTGCAAAGTGCTGAAAAGTAGTGGCAAAGTACTGAAAAGTAGTGGCAAAGTGCTGAAAAGTGTGGCAAAGTGCTGAAAAGTAGTGGCAAACTACTGAAAAGCAGTGGCAAAGTGCTGAAAAGTATGGCAAAGTACTGAAAAGTTGTTGCAAAGTAGTGGCAAAGCACTGAAATGTGTGGCAAAGTACTGAAAAGTAGTGGCAAAGTGCTGAAAAGTTTGGCAAAGTAATGAAAATTTGTGGCAAAGTGGTGAAAAGTGGTGGCAAAGTACTGAGAAGTTTGGTAAAGTTCTGAAAAGTTGTGGCAAAGTGCTGAAAAGTAGTGGCAAAGTACTGAAAAGCAGTGGCAAAGTGCTGAAAAGTGTGGCAAAGTGCTGAAAAGTAGTGGCAAAGTGCTGAAAAGTGTGGCAAAGTGCTGACAAGTATGGCAAAGTACTGAAAAGTTGTTGCAAAGTAGTGGCAAAGCTCTGAAATGTGTGGCAAAGTACTGAAAAGTAGTGGCAAAGTGCTGAAAAGTTTGGCAAAGTAATGAAAAGTTGTGGCAAAGTGCTGAAAAGTTTGGCAAAGTAATGAAAATTTGTGGCAAAGTGGTGAAAAGTGGTGGCAAAGTACTGAGAAGTTTGGTAAAGTTCTGAAAAGTTGTGGCAAAGTGCTGAAAAGTAGTGGCAAAGTACTGAAAAGCAGTGGCAAAGTGCTGAAAAGTGTGGCAAAGTGCTGAAAAGTAGTGGCAAAGTGCTGAAAAGTGTGGCAAAGTGCTGACAAGTATGGCAAAGTACTGAAAAGTTGTTGCAAAGTAGTGGCAAAGCACTGAAATGTGTGGCAAAGTACTGAAAAGTAGTGGCAAAGTGCTGAAAAGTTTGGCAAAGTAATGAAAAGTTGTGGCAAAGTGCTGAAAAGTAGTGGCAAAGCACTGAAATGTGTGGCAAAGTACTGAAAAGTTGTGGCAAAGTCGTGGCAAAGTACTGAAAAGTGTGACAAAGTACTGAAAAGTTGTGGCAAAGTGCTGAAAAGTGTGGCAAAGTACTGAAAAGTTGTGGCAAAGTAGTGGCAAAACACTGAAAAGTGTGGCGAAGTACTGAAAAATTGTGGCAAAGTGCTGAAAAGTAGTGGCAAACTACTGAAAAGCAGTGGCAAAGTGCTCAAAAGTGTGGCAAAGTTCTGTAAAGTTGTGGCAAAGTGCTGAAAAGTAGTGGAAAAGTACTGAAAAGTAGTGGCAAAGTGCTGAAAAGCAGTGGCAAAGTGCTCAAAAGTGTGGCAAAGTACTGAAAAGTAGTGGCAAAGTGCTGAAAAGTGTGGCAAAGTGGTGAAAAGTAGTGGCAAACTACTGAAAAGCAGTGGCAAAGTGCTGAAAAGTATGGCAAAGTACTGAAAAGTTTGGCAAAGTGCTGAAAAGTAGTGGCAAAGTAATGAGCAGTGTGGCAAAGTGCTGAAAAGTTGTGGCAAAGTCGTGGCAAAGTGCTGAAAATTGTGGCAAAGTACTGAAAATTTGTGGCAAAGTGCTGAACAGTAGTGGCAAATTACTGTGAATTGGGGCAAAGTACAGAAAAGTTGTGGCAAATTGCTGAAAAGTAGTTGCAAAGTACAGAAATGTGTGGCAAAGTACTGAAAAGTTGTGGCAAAGTCGTGGCAAAGTACTGAAATGTGTGGCAAAGTACTGAAAAGTAGTGGCAAAGTGCTGAAAAGTTTGGCAAAGTAATGAAAAGTTGTACCAAAGTGCTGAAAAGTAGTGGCAAAGTACTGAAAAGTAGTGGCAAAGTGCTGAAAAGTGTGGCAAAGTGCTGAAAAGTAGTGGCAAACTACTGAAAAGCAGTGGCAAAGTGCTGAAAAGTATGGCAAAGTACTGAAAAGTTGTGGCAAAGTGCTGAAAAGTAGTGGCAAAGTACAGAGAAGTGTGGCAAAGTAATGAAAAGTTGTGGCAAAGTGCTGAAAAGTAGTGGCAAAGTACTGAGAAGTGTGGCAAAGTGCTGAAAAGTTGTGGCAAAGTCGTGGCAAAGTGCTGAAAAGTGTGGCAAAGTACTGACAATTTGTGGTAAAGTGCTGAAAAGTAGTGGCAAAGTACTGAGAAGTGTGGCAAAGTTCTGAAAAGTTGTTGCAAAGTGCTGAAAAGTAGTGGAAAAGTACTGAAAAGTAGTGGCAAAGTGCTGAAAAGTGTGCCAAAGTGCTGAAAAGTAGTGGCAAACTACTGAAAAGCAGTGGCAAAGTGCTGAAAAGTATGGCAAAGTACTGAAAAGTTGTTGCAAAGTAGTGGCAAAGCACTGAAATGTGTGGCAAAGTACTGAAAAGTAGTGGCAAAGTGCTGAAAAGTTTGGCAAAGTAATGAAAATTTGTGGCAAAGTGGTGAAAAGTGGTGGCAAAGTACTGAGAAGTTTGGTAAAGTTCTGAAAAGTTGTGGCAAAGTGCTGAAAAGTAGTGGCAAAGTACTGAAAAGCAGTGGCAAAGTGCTGAAAAGTGTGGCAAAGTGCTGAAAAGTAGTGGCAAAGTGCTGAAAAGTGTGGCAAAGTGCTGACAAGTATGGCAAAGTACTGAAAAGTTGTTGCAAAGTAGTGGCAAAGCACTGAAATGTGTGGCAAAGTACTGAAAAGTAGTGGCAAAGTGCTGAAAAGTTTGGCAAAGTAATGAAAAGTTGTGGCAAAGTGCTGAAAAGTTTGGCAAAGTAATGAAAATTTGTGGCAAAGTGGTGAAAAGTGGTGGCAAAGTACTGAGAAGTTTGGTAAAGTTCTGAAAAGTTGTGGCAAAGTGCTGAAAAGTAGTGGCAAAGTACTGAAAAGCAGTGGCAAAGTGCTGAAAAGTGTGGCAAAGTGCTGAAAAGTAGTGGCAAAGTGCTGAAAAGTGTGGCAAAGTGCTGACAAGTATGGCAAAGTACTGAAAAGTTGTTGCAAAGTAGTGGCAAAGCACTGAAATGTGTGGCAAAGTACTGAAAAGTAGTGGCAAAGTGCTGAAAAGTTTGGCAAAGTAATGAAAAGTAGTGGCAAAGTGCTGAAAAGTAGTGGCAAAGCACTGAAATGTGTGGCAAAGTACTGAAAAGTTGTGGCAAAGTCGTGGCAAAGTACTGAAAAGTGTGGCAAAGTACTGAAAAGTTGTGGCAAAGTGCTGAAAAGTGTGGCAAAGTACTGACAAGTTGTGGCAAAGTAGTGGCAAAACACTGAAAAGTGTGGCGAAGTACTGAAAAATTGTGGCAAAGTGCTGAAAAGTAGTGGCAAACTACTGAAAAGCAGTGGCAAAGTGCTCAAAAGTGTGGCAAAGTTCTGTAAAGTTGTGGCAAAGTGCTGAAAAGTAGTGGCAAAGTACTGAAAAGTAGTGGCAAAGTGCTGAAAAGCAGTGGCAAAGTGCTCAAAAGTGTGGCAAAGTACTGAAAAGTAGTGGCAAAGTGCTGAAAAGTGTGGCAAAGTGGTGAAAAGTAGTGGCAAACTACTGAAAAGCAGTGGCAAAGTGCTGAAAAGTATGGCAAAGTACTGAAAAGTTTGGCAAAGTGCTGAAAAGTAGTGGCAAAGTAATGAGCAGTGTGGCAAAGTGCTGAAAAGTTGTGGCAAAGTCGTGGCAAAGTGCTGAAAATTGTGGCAAAGTACTGAAAATTTGTGGCAAAGTGCTGAACAGTAGTGGCAAATTACTGTGAATTGGGGCAAAGTACAGAAAAGTTGTGGCAAATTGCTGAAAATTAGTTGCAAAGTACAGAAATGTGTGGCAAAGTACTGAAAAGTTGTGGCGAAGTCGTGGCAAAGTACTGAAATGTGTGGCAAAGTACTGAAAAGTAGTGGCAAAGTGCTGAAAATTTTGGCAAAGTAATGAAAAGTTGTACCAAAGTGCTGAAAAGTAGTGGCAAAGTACTGAAAAGTAGTGGCAAAGTGCTGAAAAGTGTGGCAAAGTGCTGAAAAGTAGTGGCAAACTACTGAAAAGCAGTGGCAAAGTGCTGAAAAGTATGGCAAAGTACTGAAAAGTTGTGGCAAAGTGCTGAAAAGTAGTGGCAAAGTACAGAGAAGTGTGGCAATGTAATGAAAAGTTGTGGCAAAGTGCTGAAAAGTAGTGGCAAAGTACTGAGAAGTGTGGCAAAGTGCTGAAAAGTTGTGGCAAAGTCGTGGCAAAGTGCTGAAAAGTGTGGCAAAGTACTGAAAATTTGTGGCAAAGTGCTGAAAAGTGTGGCAAAGTTTTGTAAAGTTGTGGCAAAGTGCTGAAAAGTGTGGCAAAGTACTGAAAAGTAGTGGCAAAGTGCTGAAAAGTGTGGCAAAGTGCTGAAAAGTAGTGGCAAACTACTGAAAAGCAGTGGCAAAGTGCTGAAAAGTATGGCAAAGTACTCAAAAGTTGTGGCAAAGTGCTGAAAAGTAGTGGCAAAGTACAGAGAAGTGTGGCAAAGTAATGAAAAGTTGTGGCAAAGTGCTGAAAAGTAGTGGCAAAGTACTGAGAAGTGTGGCAAAGTGCTGAAAAGTTGTGGCAAAGTCGTGGCAAAGTGCTGAAAAGTGTGGCAAAGTACTGAAAATTTGTGGCAAAGTGCTGAAAAGTAGTGGCAAAGTACTGAGAAGTGTGGCAAAGTTCTGAAAAGTTGTTGCAAAGTGCTGAAAAGTAGTGTCAAAGTACTGAAAAGTAGTGGCAAAGTGCTGAAAAGTGTGGCAAAGTGCTGAAAAGTAGTGGCAAACTACTGAAAGGCAGTGGCAAAGTGCTGAAAAGTATGGCAAAGTACTGAAAAGTTGTTGCAAAGTAGTGGCAAAGCACTGAAATGTGTGGCAAAGTACTGAAAAGTAGTGGCAAAGTGCTGAAAAGTTTGGCAAAGTAATGAAAATTTGTGGCAAAGTGCTGAAAAGTAGTGGCAAAGTACTGAGAAGTGTGGTAAAGTTCTGAAAAGTTGTGGCAAAGTGCTGAAAAGTAGTGGCAAAGTACTGAAAAGTAGTGGCAAAGTGCTGAAAATTTGTGGCAAAGTGCTGAAAAGTAGTGGCAAAGTACTAAGAAGTGTGGTAAAGTTCTGAAAAGTTGTGGCAAAGTGCTGAAAAGTAGTGGCAAAGTACTGAAAAGTAGTGGCAAAGTGCTGAAAAGTGTGGCAAAGTGCTGAAAAGTAGTGGCAAACTATTTTAAAGGAGTGGTAAAGTGCTGAAAAGTGTGGCAAAGTACTGAAAAGTTGTGGCAAAGTAGTGGCAAATTGCTGAAAATTGTGGCAAAGTACTGAAAAGTGTGGCAAAGTACTGAAAAGTTTTAGCAAAGTCGTGGCAAAGTACTGAAAAGTATGGCAAAGTACTGACAAGTTGTGGCAAAGTGCTGAAAAGTAGTGGCAAAGTACTGAAAGATGTGGCAAAGTACTGAAAAGTTGTGGCAAAGTGCTGAAAAGTAGTGGCAAAGTACTGAAAAGTAGTGGCAAAGTGAGGAAAAGTGTGGCACAGTACTGAAAAGTTGTGGCAAAGTACTGAAAAATGTGGCAAAGTACTGAAAAGTTGTGGCAAAGTGCTGAAAAGTAGTGGCAAAGTACAGAAAAGTTGTGGCAAAGTGCTGAAAAGTAGTAGCAAAGTACTGAAACGTAGTGGCAAAGTGCTGAAAAGTGTGGCAAAGTACTGAAAAGTTGTTGCAAATTACTGAAAAGTTGTGGCAAAGTGCTGAAAAGTTGTGGCAAAGTGCTGAAAAGTAGTGGCAAAGTACTGAAAAGTAGTGGCAAAGTACTGAAAAGTTGTGGCAAAGTGCTGAAAAGTAGTGGCAAAGTGCTGAAAAGTAGTGGCAAAGTACTAAAAAGTAGTGGCAAAGTGAAGAAAAGTGTGGCACAGTACTGAAAAGTTGTGGCAAAGTCGTGGCAAAGTACTGAAAAGTGTGGCAAAGTACTGAAAAGTTGTGGCAAAGTGCTGAAAAGTGTGGCAAAGTACTGACAAGTTGTGGCAAAGTAGTGGCAAAACACTGAAAAGTGTGGCAAAGTACTGAAAAATGGTGGCAAAGTACTGAAAAGTAGTGGTAAACAACTTAAAAGCAGTGGCAAAGTGCTCAAAAGTATGGCAAAGTTCTGTAAAGTTGTGGCAAAGTGCTGAAAAGTGTGTCAAAGTGCTGAAATGTAGTGGCAAACTACTGAAAAGCAGTGGCAAAGTGCTGAAAAGTATGGCAAAGAACTGAAAAGTTGTGGCAAAGTGCTGAAAAGTAGTGGCAAAGTACTGAAAAGTTGTGGCAAAGTGCTGAAAAGTAGTGGCAAAGTACTGAAAAGTAGTGGCAAAGTGCTGAAAAGTGTGGCAAAGTGCTGAAAAGTAGTGGCAAACTACTGAAAAGCAGTGGCAAAGTGCTGAAAAGTATGGCAAAGTACTGAAAAGTTGTTGCAAAGTAGTGGCAAAGCACTGAAATGTGTGGCAAAGTACTGAAAAGTAGTGGCAAAGTGCTGAAAAGTTTGGCAAAGTAATGAAAATTTGTGGCAAAGTGGTGAAAAGTGGTGGCAAAGTACTGAGAAGTTTGGTAAAGTTCTGAAAAGTTGTGGCAAAGTGCTGAAAAGTAGTGGCAAAGTACTGAAAAGCAGTGGCAAAGTGCTGAAAAGTGTGGCAAAGTGCTGAAAAGTAGTGGCAAAGTGCTGAAAAGTGTGGCAAAGTGCTGACAAGTATGGCAAAGTACTGAAAAGTTGTTGCAAAATAGTGGCAAAGCACTGAAATGTGTGGCAAAGTACTGAAAAGTAGTGGCAAAGTGCTGAAAAGTTTGGCAAAGTAATGAAAAGTTGTGGCAAAGTGCTGAAAAGTTTGGCAAAGTAATTAAAATTTGTGGCAAAGTGGTGAAAAGTGGTGGCAAAGTACTGAGAAGTTTGGTAAAGTTCTGAAAAGTTGTGGCAAAGTGCTGAAAAGTAGTGGCAAAGTACTGAAAAGCAGTGGCAAAGTGCTGAAAAGTGTGGCAAAGTGCTAAAAAGTAGTGGCAAAGTGCTGAAAAGTGTGGCAAAGTGCTGACAAGTATGGCAAAGTACTGAAAAGTTGTTGCAAAGTAGTGGCAAAGCACTGAAATGTGTGGCAAAGTACTGAAAAGTAGTGGCAAAGTGCTGAAAAGTTTGGCAAAGTAATGAAAAGTTGTGGCAAAGTGCTGAAAAGTAGTGGCAAAGCACTGAAATGTGTGGCAAAGTACTGAAAAGTTGTGGCAAAGTCGTGGCAAAGTACTGAAAAGTGTGGCAAAGTACTGAAAAGTTGTGGCAAAGTGCTGAAAAGTGTGGCAAAGTACTGACAAGTTGTGGCAAAGTAGTGGCAAAACACTGAAAAGTGTGGCAAAGTACTGAAAAATTGTGGCAAAGTGCTGAAAAGTAGTGGCAAACTACTGAAAAGCAGTGGCAAAGTGCTCAAAAGTGTGGCAAAGTTCTGTAAAGTTGTGGCAAAGTGTTGAAAAGTAGTGGCAAAGTACTGAAAAGTAGTGGCAAAGTGCTGAAAAGCAGTGGCAAAGTGCTGAAAAGTGTGGCAAAGTACTGAAAAGTAGTGGCAAAGTGCTGAAAAGTGTGGCAAAGTGGTGAAAAGTAGTGGCAAACTACTGAAAAGCAGTGGCAAAGTGCTGAAAAGTATGGCAAAGTACTGAAAAGTTTGGCAAAGTGCTGAAAAGTAGTGGCAAAGTAATGAGCAGTGTGGCAAAGTGCTGAAAAGTTGTGGCAAAGTCGTGGCAAAGTGCTGAAAATTGTGGCAAAGTACTGAAAATTTGTGGCAAAGTGCTGAACAGTAGTGGCAAATTACTGTGAATTGGGGCAAAGTACAGAAAAGTTGTGGCAAATTGCTGAAAAGTAGTTGCAAAGTACAGAAATGTGTGGCAAAGTACTGAAAAGTTGTGGCAAAGTCGTGGCAAAGTACAGAAAAGTGTGGCAAAGTACTGAAAAGTTATGGCAAAGTGCTGAAAAGTAGTGGCAAAGTACTGAAAAATGTGGCATAGTACTGAAAAGTTGTGGTAAAGTGCTGAAAAGTAGTGGCAAAGTAATGAAAAATGTGGCAAAGTACTGAAAAGTTGTGGCAAAGTGCTGAAAAGTAGTGGCAAAGTACTGAAAAGTTGTGGCAAAGTGCTGAAAAGTAGTGGCAAAGTACTGAGAAGTGTGGCAAAGTTCTGAAAAGTTGTGGCAAAGTGCTGAAAAGTAGTGGCAAAGTACTGAAAAGTTGTGGCAAAGTCGTGGCAAAGTGCTGAAAATTAGTGGCAAACTACTGAAAAGCAGTGGCAAAGTGCTGAAAAGTATGGCAAAGTACTGAAAAGTTGTTGCAAAGTAGTGGCAAAGCACTGAAATGTGTGGCAAAGTACTGAAAAGTAGTGGCAAAGTGCTGAAAAGTTTGGCAAAGTAATGAAAAGTTGTACCAAAGTGCTGAAAAGTAGTGGCAAAGTAATGAGAAGTGTGGCAAAGTAATGAAAAGTTGTGGCAAAGTCCCCAAAAGTAGTGGCAAAGTACTGAAATGCAGTGGCAAAGTGCTGAAAAGTGTGGCAAAGTACTGAAAAGTTGTTGCAAAGTACTGGCAAAACACTGAAATGTGTGGCAAAGTACTGAAAAGTTGTGGCAAAGTCGTGTCAAAGCACTGAAAAGTGTGGCAAAGAACTGACAAGTTGTGGCAAAGTGCTGAAAAGTAGTGGCAAACTATTTTAAAGGAGTGGTAAAGTGCTGAAAAGTGTGGCAAAGTACTGAAAAGTTGTGGCAAAGTAGTGGCAAATTGCTGAAAAGTGTGGCAAAGTACTGAAAAGTGTGGCAAAGTACTGAAAAGTTGTAGCAAAGTCGTGGCAAAGTACTGAAAAGTATGGCAACGTACTGAAAAGTTGTGGCAAAGTGGTGAAATGTAGTGGCAAAGTACTGAAAAATGTGGCAAAGTACTGAAAAGTTGTGGCATAGTGCTGAAAAGTAGTGGCAAAGTACTGAAAAGTAGTGGCAAAGTGAAGAAAAGTGTGGCACAGTACTGTAAAGTTGTGGCAAAGTACTGAAAAATGTGGCAAAGTACTGAAAAGTTGTAGCAAAGTGCTGAAAAGTAGTGGCAAAGTACAGAAAAGTTGTGGCAAAGTGCTGAAAAGTGGTGGCAAAGTACTGAAACGTTGTGGCAAAGTGCTGAAAAGTGTGGCAAAGTACTGAAAAGTTGTGGCAAAGTACTGAAAAGTTGTGGCAAAGTGCTGAAAAGTTGTGGCAAAGTGCTGAAAAGTAGTGGCAAAGTACTGAAAAGTAATGGCAAAGTGAAGAAAAGTGTGGCACAGTACTGAAAAGTTGTGGCAAAGTACTGAAAAATGTGGCAAAGTACTGAAAAATTGTGGCAAAGTACTGAAAAGTAGTGGCAAACAACTTAAAAGCAGTGGCAAAGTGCTCAGAAGTGTGGCAAAGTACTGAAAAGTAGTGGCAAAGTGCTGAAAAGTGTGGCAAAGTGCTGAAAAGTAGTGGCAAACTACTGAAAAGCAGTGGCAAAGTGCTGAAAAATATGGCAAAGTACTGAAAAGTTGTGGCAAAGTGCTGAAAAGTAGTGGCAAAGTACTGAGAAGTGTGGCAAAGTAATGAAAAGTTGTGGCAAAGTGCTGAAAAGTAGTGGCAAAGTACTGAGAAGTGTGGCAAAGTGCTGAAAAGTTGTGGCAAAGTCGTGGCAAAGTTCTGAAAAGTTGTGGCAAAGTGCTGAAAAGTAGTGGCAAAGTACTGAAAAGTTGTGGCAAAGTCGTGGCAAAGTGCTGAAAATTAGTGGCAAACTACTGAAAAGCAGTGGCAAAGTGCTGAAAAGTATGGCAAAGTACTGAAAAGTTGTTGCAAAGTAGTGGCAAAGCACTGAAATGTGTGGCAAAGTACTGAAAAGTTGTGGCAAAGTCGTGGCAAAGTACAGAAAAGTGTGGCAAAGTACTGAAAAGTTATGGCAAAGTGCTGAAAAGTAGTGGCAAAGTACTGAAAAATGTGGCATAGTACTGAAAAGTTGTGGTAAAGTGCTGAAAAGTAGTGGCAAAGTAATGAAAAATGTGGCAAAGTACTGAAAAGTTGTGGCAAAGTGCTGAAAAGTAGTGGCAAAGTACTGAAAAGTTGTGGCAAAGTGCTGAAAAGTAGTGGCAAAGTACTGAGAAGTGTGGCAAAGTTCTGAAAAGTTGTGGCAAAGTGCTGAAAAGTAGTGGCAAAGTACTGAAAAGTTGTGGCAAAGTCGTGGCAAAGTGCTGAAAATTAGTGGCAAACTACTGAAAAGCAGTGGCAAAGTGCTGAAAAGTATGGCAAAGTACTGAAAAGTTGTTGCAAAGTAGTGGCAAAGCACTGAAATGTGTGGCAAAGTACTGAAAAGTAGTGGCAAAGTGCTGAAAAGTTTGGCAAAGTAATGAAAAGTTGTACCAAAGTGCTGAAAAGTAGTGGCAAAGTAATGAGAAGTGTGGCAAAGTAATGAAAAGTTGTGGCAAAGTCCCCAAAAGTAGTGGCAAAGTACTGAAATGCAGTGGCAAAGTGCTGAAAAGTGTGGCAAAGTACTGAAAAGTTGTTGCAAAGTACTGGCAAAACACTGAAATGTGTGGCAAAGTACTGAAAAGTTGTGGCAAAGTCGTGTCAAAGCACTGAAAAGTGTGGCAAAGAACTGACAAGTTGTGGCAAAGTGCTGAAAAGTAGTGGCAAACTATTTTAAAGGAGTGGTAAAGTGCTGAAAAGTGTGGCAAAGTACTGAAAAGTTGTGGCAAAGTAGTGGCAAATTGCTGAAAAGTGTGGCAAAGTACTGAAAAGTGTGGCAAAGTACTGAAAAGTTGTAGCAAAGTCGTGGCAAAGTACTGAAAAGTATGGCAACGTACTGAAAAGTTGTGGCAAAGTGGTGAAATGTAGTGGCAAAGTACTGAAAAATGTGGCAAAGTACTGAAAAGTTGTGGCATAGTGCTGAAAAGTAGTGGCAAAGTACTGAAAAGTAGTGGCAAAGTGAAGAAAAGTGTGGCACAGTACTGTAAAGTTGTGGCAAAGTACTGAAAAATGTGGCAAAGTACTGAAAAGTTGTAGCAAAGTGCTGAAAAGTAGTGGCAAAGTACAGAAAAGTTGTGGCAAAGTGCTGAAAAGTGGTGGCAAAGTACTGAAACGTTGTGGCAAAGTGCTGAAAAGTGTGGCAAAGTACTGAAAAGTTGTGGCAAAGTACTGAAAAGTTGTGGCAAAGTGCTGAAAAGTTGTGGCAAAGTGCTGAAAAGTAGTGGCAAAGTACTGAAAAGTAATGGCAAAGTGAAGAAAAGTGTGGCACAGTACTGAAAAGTTGTGGCAAAGTACTGAAAAATGTGGCAAAGTACTGAAAAATTGTGGCAAAGTACTGAAAAGTAGTGGCAAACAACTTAAAAGCAGTGGCAAAGTGCTCAGAAGTGTGGCAAAGTACTGAAAAGTAGTGGCAAAGTGCTGAAAAGTGTGGCAAAGTGCTGAAAAGTAGTGGCAAACTACTGAAAAGCAGTGGCAAAGTGCTGAAAAATATGGCAAAGTACTGAAAAGTTGTGGCAAAGTGCTGAAAAGTAGTGGCAAAGTACTGAGAAGTGTGGCAAAGTAATGAAAAGTTGTGGCAAAGTGCTGAAAAGTAGTGGCAAAGTACTGAGAAGTGTGGCAAAGTGCTGAAAAGTTGTGGCAAAGTCGTGGCAAAGTTCTGAAAAGTTGTGGCAAAGTGCTGAAAAGTAGTGGCAAAGTACTGAAAAGTTGTGGCAAAGTCGTGGCAAAGTGCTGAAAATTAGTGGCAAACTACTGAAAAGCAGTGGCAAAGTGCTGAAAAGTATGGCAAAGTACTGAAAAGTTGTTGCAAAGTAGTGGCAAAGCACTGAAATGTGTGGCAAAGTACTGAAAAGTAGTGGCAAAGTGCTGAAAAGTTTGGCAAAGTAATGAAAAGTTGTACCAAAGTGCTGAAAAGTAGTGGCAAAGTAATGAGAAGTGTGGCAAAGTAATGAAAAGTTGTGGCAAAGTCCCCAAAAGTAGTGGCAAAGTACTGAAATGCAGTGGCAAAGTGCTGAAAAGTGTGGCAAAGTACTGAAAAGTTGTTGCAAAGTACTGGCAAAGCACTGAAATGTGTGGCAAAGTACTGAAAAGTTGTGGCAAAGTCGTGTCAAAGCACTGAAAAGTGTGGCAAAGAACTGACAAGTTGTGGCAAAGTGCTGAAAAGTAGTGGCAAACTATTTTAAAGGAGTGGTAAAGTGCTGAAAAGTGTGGCAAAGTACTGAAAAGTTGTGGCAAAGTAGTGGCAAATTGCTGAAAAGTGTGGCAAAGTACTGAAAAGTGTGGCAAAGTACTGAAAAGTTGTAGCAAAGTCGTGGCAAAGTACTGAAAAGTATGGCAACGTACTGAAAAGTTGTGGCAAAGTGCAGAAATGTAGTGGCAAAGTACTGAAAAATGTGGCAAAGTACTGAAAAGTTGTGGCATAGTGCTGAAAAGTAGTGGCAAAGTACTGAAAAGTTGTGGCAAAGTACTGAAAAGTTGTGGCAAAGTGCTGAAAAGTGGTGGCAAAGTACTGAAACGTTGTGGCAAAGTGCTGAAAAGTGTGGCAAAGTACTGAAAAGTTGTGGCAAAGTACTGAAAAGTTGTGGCAAAGTGCTGAAAAGTTGTGGCAAAGTGCTGAAAAGTAGTGGCAAAGTACTGAAAGGTAATGGCAAAGTGAAGAAAAGTGTGGCACAGTACTGAAAAGTTGTGGCAAAGTCCTGAAAAATGTGGCAAAGTACTGAAAAATTGTGGCAAAGTACTGAAAAGTAGTGGCAAACAACTTAAAAGCAGTGGCAAAGTGCTCAGAAGTGTGGCAAAGTACTGAAAAGTAGTGGCAAAGTGCTGAAAAGTGTGGCAAAGTGCTGAAAAGTAGTGGCAAAACTACTGAAAAGCAGTGGCAAAGTGCTGAAAAATATGGCAAAGTACTGAAAAGTTGTGGCAAAGTGCTGAAAAGTAGTGGCAAAGTACTGAGAAGTGTGGCAAAGTAATGAAAAGTTGTGGCAAAGTGCTGAAAAGTAGTGGCAAAGTACTGAGAAGTGTGGCAAAGTGCTGAAAAGTTGTGGCAAAGTCGTGGCAAAGTGCTGAAAAGTGTGGCAAAGTACTGAAAATTTGTGGCAAAGTGCTGAAAAGTAGTGGCAAAGTACTGAAAAGTAGTGGCAAAGTGCTGAAAAGTGTGGCAAAGTGCTGAAAAGTAGTGGCAAACTACTGAAAAGCAGTGGCAAAGTGCTGAAAAGTATGGCAAAGTACTGAAAAGTTGTGGCAAAGTAGTGGCAAAACACTGAAAAGTGTGGCAAAGTACTGAAAAATTGAGGCAAAGTGCTGAAAAGTAGTGGCAAAACTACTGAAAAGCAGTGGCAAAGTGCTGAAAAGTATGGCAAAGTACTGAAAAGTTGTTGCAAAGTAGTGGCAAAGCACTGAAATGTGTGGCAAAGTACTGAAAAGTAGTTGTAAAGTGCTGAAAAGTTTGGCAAAGTAATGAAAATTTGTGGCAAAGTGCTGAAAAGTAGTGTCAAAGTACTGAGAAGTGTGGTAAAGTTCTGAAAAGTTGTGGCAAAGTGCTGAAAAGTAGTGGCAAAGTACTGAAAAGTAGTGGCAAAGTGCTGAAAAGTGTGGCAAAGTGCTGAAAAGTAGTGGCAAAGTGCTGACAAGTATGGCAATGTACTGAAAAGTTGTTGCAAAGTAGTGGCAAAGCACTGAAATGTGTGGCAAAGTACTGAAATGTAGTGGCAAAGTGCTGAAAAGTTTGGCAAAGTAATGAAAACTTGTGGCAAAGTGCTGAAAAGTAGTGGCAAAGCACTGAAATGTGTGGCAAAGTACTGAAAAGTTGTGGCAAAGTCGTGGCAAAGTACTGAAAAGTGTGGCAAAGTACTGAAAAGTTG
This sequence comes from Saccoglossus kowalevskii, assembly GCF_978046115.1. NCBI lineage: Eukaryota > Metazoa > Hemichordata > Enteropneusta > Harrimaniidae > Saccoglossus > Saccoglossus kowalevskii. The sequence goes on along the minus strand of NW_028188617.1, from coordinate 216,397 downwards.
TGGCAAAGTGCTGAAAAGTGTGGCAAAGTACTTAAAAGTTGTGGCAAATTAGTGGCAAAACACTGAAAAGTGTGGCAAAGTACTGAAAAATTGTGGCAAAGTGCTGAAAAGTAGTGGCAAAGTGGTGAAAAGTTGTGGCAAAGTGCGGAAAAGTAGTGGCAAAAGTACTGAAAAGTAATGGCAAAGTACTGAAAAGTTGTGGCAAAGTGCTGAAAAGTAGTGGCAAAGGGCTGAAAAGTAGTTGCAAAGTACTGAAAAGTAGTGGCAAAGTGAAGAAAAGTGTGGCACAGTACTGAAAAGTTGTGGCAAAGTACTGAAAAATGTGGCAAGGTACGGAAAAGTTGTGGCAAAGTGCTGAAAAGTAGCGTCAAAGTACAGAAAAGTTGTGGCAAAGTGCTGAAAAGTAGTGGCAATGTACTGAAACGTAGTGGCAAAGCACTGAAATGTGTGGCAAAGTACTGAAAAGTTGTGGCAAAGTCGTGGCAAAGTACTGAAAAGTGTGGCAAAGTACTGAAAAGTTGTGGCAAAGTGCTGAAAAGTGTGGCAAAGTACTGACAAGTTGTGGCAAAGTAGTGGCAAAACACTGAAAAGTGTGGCAAAGTACTGAAAAATTGTGGCAAAGTGCTGAAAAGTACTGGCAAACTACTTAAAAGCAGTGGCAAAGTGCTCAAAAGTGTGGCAAAGTTCTGTAAAGTTGAGGCAAAGTGCTGAAAAGTAGTGGCAAAGTACTGAAAAGTAGTGGCAAAGTGCTGAAAAGCAGTGGCAAAGTGCTCAAAAGTGTGGCAAAGAACTGACAAGTTGTGGCAAAGTGCTGAAAAGTAGTGGCAAACTATTTTAAAGGAGTGGTAAAGTGCTGAAAAGTGTGGCAAAGTACTGAAAAGTTGTGGCAAAGTAGTGGCAAATTGCTGAAAAGTGTGGCAAAGTACTGAAAAGTGTGGCAAAGTACTGAAAAGTTGTAGCAAAGTCGTGGCAAAGTACTGAAAAGTATGGCAACGTACTGAAAAGTTGTGGCAAAGTGCTGAAATGTAGTGGCAAAGTACTGAAAAATGTGGCAAAGTACTGAAAAGTTGTGGCATAGTGCTGAAAAGTAGTGGCAAAGTACTGAAAAGTTGTGGCAAAGTACTGAAAAGTTGTGGCAAAGTGCTGAAAAGTTGTGGCAAAGTGCTGAAAAGTAGTGGCAAAGTACTGAAAGGTAATGGCAAAGTGAAGAAAAGTGTGGCACAGTACTGAAAAGTTGTGGCAAAGTACTAAAAAATGTGGCAAAGTACTGAAAAATTGTGGCAAAGTACTGAAAAGTAGTGGCAAACAACTTAAAAGCAGTGGCAAAGTGCTCAGAAGTGTGGCAAAGTACTGAAAAGTAGTGGCAAAGTGCTGAAAAGTGTGGCAAAGTGCTGAAAAGTAGTGGCAAAGTATTGAGAAGTGTGGCAAAGTAATGAAAAGTTGTGGCAAAGTGCTGAAAAGTAGTGGCAAAGTACTGAGAAGTGTGGCAAAGTGCTGAAAAGTTGTGGCAAAGTCGTGGCAAAGTGCTGAAAAGTGTGGCAAAGTACTGAAAATTTGTGGCAAAGTGCTGAAAAGTAGTGGCAAAGTACTGAAAAGTAGTGGCAAAGTGCTGAAAAGTGTGGCAAAGTGCTGAAAAGTAGTGGCAAACTACTGAAAAGCAGTGGCAAAGTGCTGAAAAGTATGGCAAAGTACTGAAAAGTTGTGGCAAAGTAGTGGCAAAACACTGAAAAGTGTGGCAAAGTACTGAAAAATTGAGGCAAAGTGCTGAAAAGTAGTGGCAAACTACTGAAAAGCAGTGGCAAAGTGCTGAAAAGTATGGCAAAGTACTGAAAAGTTGTTGCAAAGTAGTGGCAAAGCACTGAAATGTGTGGCAAAGTACTGAAAAGTAGTTGTAAAGTGCTGAAAAGTTTGGCAAAGTAATGAAAATTTGTGGCAAAGTGCTGAAAAGTAGTGTCAAAGTACTGAGAAGTGTGGTAAAGTTCTGAAAAGTTGTGGCAAAGTGCTGAAAAGTAGTGGCAAAGTACTGAAAAGTAGTGGCAAAGTGCTGAAAAGTGTGGCAAAGTGCTGAAAAGTAGTGGCAAACTACTGAAAAGTAGTGGCAAAGTGCTGACAAGTATGGCAATGTACTGAAAAGTTGTTGCAAAGTAGTGGCAAAGCACTGAAATGTGTGGCAAAGTACTGAAATGTAGTGGCAAAGTGCTGAAAAGTTTGGCAAAGTAATGAAAACTTGTGGCAAAGTGCTGAAAAGTAGTGGCAAAGCACTGAAATGTGTGGCAAAGTACTGAAAAGTTGTGGCAAAGTTGTGGCAAAGTACTGAAAAGTGTGGCAAAGTACTGAAAAGTTGTGGCAAAGTGCTGAAAAGTGTGGCAAAGTACTTAAAAGTTGTGGCAAATTAGTGGCAAAACACTGAAAAGTGTGGCAAAGTACTGAAAAATTGTGGCAAAGTGCTGAAAAGTAGTGGCAAAGTGGTGAAAAGTTGTGGCAAAGTGCGGAAAAGTAGTGGCAAAGTACTGAAAAGTAATGGCAAAGTACTGAAAAGTTGTGGCAAAGTGCTGAAAAGTAGTGGCAAAGGGCTGAAAAGTAGTTGCAAAGTACTGAAAAGTAGTGGCAAAGTGAAGAAAAGTGTGGCACAGTACTGAAAAGTTGTGGCAAAGTACTGAAAAATGTGGCAAGGTACGGAAAAGTTGTGCCAAAGTGCTGAAAAGTAGCGTCAAAGTACAGAAAAGTTGTGGCAAAGTGCTGAAAAGTAGTGGCAATGTACTGAAACGTAGTGGCAAAGCACTGAAATGTGTGGCAAAGTACTGAAAAGTTGTGGCAAAGTCGTGGCAAAGTACTGAAAAGTGTGGCAAAGTACTGAAAAGTTGTGGCAAAGTGCTGAAAAGTGTGGCAAAGTACTGACAAGTTGTGGCAAAGTAGTGGCAAAACACTGAAAAGTGTGGCAAAGTACTGAAAAATTGTGGCAAAGTGCTGAAAAGTACTGGCAAACTACTTAAAAGCAGTGGCAAAGTGCTCAAAAGTGTGGCAAAGTTCTGTAAAGTTGAGGCAAAGTGCTGAAAAGTAGTGGCAAAGTACTGAAAAGTAGTGGCAAAGTGCTGAAAAGCAGTGGCAAAGTGCTCAAAAGTGTGGCAAAGTACTGAAAAGTAGTGGCAAAGTGCTGAAAAGTATGGCAAAGTGCTGAAAAGTAGTGGCAAACTACTGAAAAGCAGTGGCAAAGTGCTGAAAAGTATGGCAAAGTACTGAAAAGTTGTGGCAATGTGCTGAAAAGTAGTGGCAAAGTACTGAGAAGTTTGGCAAAGTAATGAAAATTTGTGGCAAAGTGCTGAAAAGTAGTGGCAAAGTACTGAGAAGTGTGGCAAAGTGCTGAAAAGTTGTGGCAAAGTCGTGGCAAAGTGCTTAAAAGTGTGGCAAAGTACTGAGAAGTGTGGCAAAGTTCTGAAAAGTTGTGGCAAAGTGCTGAAAAGTAGTGGCAAAGTAATGAAAAATGTGGCAAAGTACTGAAAAGTTGTGGCAAAGTGCTGAAAAGTAGCGGCAAATTACTGAAAAGTTGTGGCAAAGTGCTGAAAAGTAGTGCCAAAGTACTGAGAAGTGTGGCAAAGTTCTGAAAAGTTGTGGCAAAGTGCTGAAAAGTAGTGGCAAAGTACTGAAAAGTAGTGGCAAAGTGCTGAAAAGTGTGGCAAAGTGCTGAAAAGTAGTGGCAAACAACTGAAAAGCAGTGGCAAAGTGCTGAAAAGTATGGCAAAGTACTGAAAAGTTGTTGCAAAGTAGTGGCAAAGCACTGAAATGTGTGGCAAGGTACTGAAAAGTAGTGGCAAAGTGCTGAAAAGTATGGCAAAGTAATGAAAAGTTGTGGCAAAGTGCTGAAAAGTAGTGGCAAAGTAATGAGAAGTGTGGCAAAGTAATGAAAAGTTGTGGCAAAGTCCTGAAAAGTAGTGGCAAAGTACTGAAATGCAGTGGCAAAGTGCTGAAAAGTGTGGCAAAGTACTGAAAAGTTGTTGCAAAGTACTGGCAAAGCACTGAAATGTGTGGCAAAGTACGGAAAAGTTGTGGCAAAGTCGTGCCAAAGCACTGAAAAGTGTGGCAAAGAACTGACAAGTTGTGGCAAAGTGCTGAAAAGTATTGGCAAACTATTTTAAACGAGTGGTAAAGTGCTGAAAAGTGTGGCAAAGTACTGAAAAGTTGTGGCAAAGTAGTGGCAAATTGCTGAAAAGTGTGGCAAAGTACTGAAAAGTGTGGCAAAGTACTGAAAAGTTGTAGCAAAGTCGTGGCAAAGTACTGAAAAGTATGGCAAAGTACTGAAAAGTTGTGGCAAAGTGCTGAAAAGTAGTGGCAAAGTACTGAAAAATGTGGCAAAGTACTGAAAAGTAGTGGCAAAGTGCTGAAAAGTTTGGCAAAGTAATGAAAAGTTGTGGCAAAGTGCTGAAAAGTAGTGGCAAAGTACTGAGAAGTGTGGCAAAGTGCTGAAAAGTTGTAGCAAAGTCGTGGCAAAGTGCTGAAAAGTGTGGCAAAGTACTGAAAATTTGTGGCAAAGTGCTGAAAAGTAGTGGCAAATTACTGTGAATTGGGGCAAAGTACTGAAAAGTTGTGGCAAATTGCTGAAAAGTAGTTGCAAAGTACAGAAATGTGTGTCAAAGTACTGAAAAGTTGTGGCAAAGCCGTGGCAAAGTACTGAAAAGTGTGGCAAAGTACTGAAAAGTTATGGCAAAGTGCTGAAAAGTAGTGGCAAAGTACTGAAAAATGTGGCATAGTACTGAAAAGTTGTGGTAAAGTGCTGAAAAGTAGTGGCAAAGTATTGAAAAGTAGTGGCAAAGTGCTGAAAAGTGTGGCACAGTTCTGAAAAGTATGGCAAAGTACTGAAAAGTTGTGGCAAAGTGCTGAAAAGTAGTGGCAAAGTAATGAAAAATGTGACAAAGTACTGAAAAGTTGTGGCAAAGTGCTGAAAAGTAGTGGCAAAGTACTGAAAAGTTACGGCAAGTGCTGAAAAGTAGTGGCAAAGTACTGAGAAGTGTGGCAAAGTTCTGAAAAGTTGTGGCAAAGTGCTGAAAAGTAGTGGCAGAGTACTGAAAAGTAGTTGCAAAGTGCTGAAAAGTGTGGCAAAGTGCTGAAAATAGTGGCAAACTACTGAAAAGCAGTGGCAAAGTACTGAAAAGTAGTGGCAAAGTGCTGAAAAGTTTGGTAAAGTAATGAAAAGTTGTACCAAAGTGCTGAAAAGTAGTGGCAAAGTAATGAGAAGTGTGGCAAAGTAATGAAAAGTTGTGGCAAAGTCCTGAAAAGTAGTGGCAAAGTACTGAAATGCAGTGGCAAAGTGCTGAAAAGTGTGGCAAAGTACTGAAAAGTTGTTGCAAAGTACTGGCAAAGCACTGAAATGTGTGGCAAAGTACTGAAAAGTTGTGGCAAAGTCGTGTCAAAGCACTGAAAAGTGTGGCAAAGAACTGAAAAGTGTGGCAAAGTACTGAAAAGTTGTAGCAAAGTCGTGGCAAAGTACTGAAAAGTGTGGCAAAGTACTGAAAAGTTGTGGCAAAGTGCTGAAAAGTGTGGCAAAGTACTGACAAGTTGTGGCAAAGTAGTGGCAAAACACTGAAAAGTGTGGCAAAGTACTGAAAAATTGTGGCAAAGTGCTGAAAAGTACTGGCAAACTACTTAAAAGCTGTGGCAAAGTGCTCAAAAGTGTGGCAAAGTTCTGTAAAGTTGAGGCAAAGTGCTGAAAAGTAGTGGCAAAGTACTGAAAAGTAGTGGCAAAGTGCTGAAAAGCAGTGGCAAAGTGCTCAAAAGTGTGGCAAAGTACAGAAAAGTAGTGGCAAAGTGCTGAAAAGTATGGCAAAGTGCTGAAAAGTAGTGGCAAACTACTGAAAAGCAGTGGCAAAGTGATGAAAAGTATGGCAAAGTACTGAAAAGTTGTGGCAATGTGCTGAAAAGTAGTGGCAAAGTACTGAGAAGTGTGGCAAAGTAATGAAAAGTTGTGGCAAAGTGCTGAAAAGTAGTGGCAAAGTACTGAGAAGTGTGGCAAAGTGCTGAAAAGTTGTGGCAAAGTCGTGGCAAAGTGCTGAAAAGTGTGGCAAAGTACTGAGAAGTGTGGCAAAGTACTGAAAAGTGTGGCAAAGTACTGAAAAGTTGTAGCAAAGTCGTGGCAAAGTACTGAAAAATATGGCAAAGTACTGACAAGTTGTGGCAAAGTGCTGAAAAGTAGTGGCAAAGTACTGAAAGATGTGGCAAAGTACTAAAAAGTTGTGGCAAAGTGCTGAAAAGTAGTGGCAAAGTACTGAAAAGTAGTGGCAAAGTGAGGATAAGTGTGGCACAGTACTGAAAAGTTGTGGCAAAGTACTGAAAAATGTGGCAAAGTACTGAAAAGTTGTGGCAAAGTGCTGAAAAGTAGTGGCAAAGTACAGAAAAGTTGTGGCAAAGTGCTGAAAAGTAGTAGCAAAGTACTGAAACGTAGTGGCAAAGTGCTGAAAAGTGTGGCAAAGTACTGAAAAGTTGTGGCAAAGTACTGAAAAGTTGTGGCAAAGTGCTGAAAAGTTGTGGCAAAGTGCTGAAAAGTAGTGGCAAAGTACTGAAAAGTAGTGGCAAAGTACTGAAAAGTTGTGGCAAAGTGCTGAAAAGTAGTGGCAAAGTGCTGAAAAGTAGTGGCAAAGTACTGAAAAGTAGTGGCAAAGTGAAGAAAAGTGTGGCACAGTACTTAAAAGTTGTGGCAAAGTCGTGGCAAAGTCCTGAAAAGTTGTGGCAAAGTACTGAAAAGTTGTGGCAAAGTGCTGAAAAGTGTGGCAAAGTACTGACAAGTTGTGGCAAAGTAGTGGCAAAACACTGAAAAGTGTGGCAAAGTACTGAAAAATTGTGGCAAAGTACTGAAAAGTAGTGGCAAACAACTTAAAAGCAGTGGCAAAGTGCTCAAAAGTGTGGCAAAGTTTTGTAAAGTTGTGGCAAAGTGCTGAAAAGTGTGGCAAAGTACTGAAAAGTAGTGGCAAAGTGCTGAAAAGTGTGGCAAAGTGCTGAAAAGTAGTGGCAAACTACTGAAAAGCAGTGGCAAAGTGCTGAAAAGTATGGCAAAGTACTGAAAAGTTGTGGCAAAGTGCTGAAAAGTAGTGGCAAAGTACAGAGAAGTGTGGCAAAGTAATGAAAAGTTGTGGCAAAGTGCTGAAAAGTAGTGGCAAAGTACTGAGAAGTGTGGCAAAGTGCTGAAAAGTTGTGGCAAAGTCGTGGCAAAGTGCTGAAAAGTGTGGCAAAGTACTGAAAATTTGTGGCAAAGTGCTGAAAAGTAGTGGCAAAGTACTGAGAAGTGTGGCAAAGTTCTGAAAAGTTGTTGCAAAGTGCTGAAAAGTAGTGTCAAAGTACTGAAAAGTAGTGGCAAAGTGCTGAAAAGTGTGGCAAAGTGCTGAAAAGTAGTGGCAAACTACTGAAAGGCAGTGGCAAAGTGCTGAAAAGTATGGCAAAGTACTGAAAAGTTGTTGCAAAGTAGTGGCAAAGCACTGAAATGTGTGGCAAAGTACTGAAAAGTAGTGGCAAAGTGCTGAAAAGTTTGGCAAAGTAATGAAAATTTGTGGCAAAGTGCTGAAAAGTAGTGGCAAAGTACTGAGAAGTGTGGTAAAGTTCTGAAAAGTTGTGGCAAAGTGCTGAAAAGTAGTGGCAAAGTACTGAAAAGTAGTGGCAAAGTGCTGAAAATTTGTGGCAAAGTGCTGAAAAGTAGTGGCAAAGTACTAAGAAGTGTGGTAAAGTTCTGAAAAGTTGTGGCAAAGTGCTGAAAAGTAGTGGCAAAGTACTGAAAAGTAGTGGCAAAGTGCTGAAAAGTGTGGCAAAGTGCTGAAAAGTAGTGGCAAACTATTTTAAAGGAGTGGTAAAGTGCTGAAAAGTGTGGCAAAGTACTGAAAAGTTGTGGCAAAGTAGTGGCAAATTGCTGAAAATTGTGGCAAAGTACTGAAAAGTGTGGCAAAGTACTGAAAAGTTGTAGCAAAGTCGTGGCAAAGTACTGAAAAGTATGGCAAAGTACTGACAAGTTGTGGCAAAGTGCTGAAAAGTAGTGGCAAAGTACTGAAAGATGTGGCAAAGTACTGAAAAGTTGTGGCAAAGTGCTGAAAAGTAGTGGCAAAGTACTGAAAAGTAGTGGCAAAGTGAGGAAAAGTGTGGCACAGTACTGAAAAGTTGTGGCAAAGTACTGAAAATTGTGGCAAAGTACTGAAAAGTTGTGGCAAAGTGCTGAAAAGTAGTGGCAAAGTACAGAAAAGTTGTGGCAAAGTGCTGAAAAGTAGTAGCAAAGTACTGAAACGTAGTGGCAAAGTGCTGAAAAGTGTGGCAAAGTACTGAAAAGTTGTGGCAAATTACTGAAAAGTTGTGGCAAAGTGCTGAAAAGTTGTGGCAAAGTGCTGAAAAGTAGTGGCAAAGTACTGAAAAGTAGTGGCAAAGTACTGAAAAGTTGTGGCAAAGTGCTGAAAAGTAGTGGCAAAGTACTAAAAAGTAGTGGCAAAGTGAAGAAAAGTGTGGCACAGTACTGAAAAGTTGTGGCAAAGTCGTGGCAAAGTACTGAAAAGTGTGGCAAAGTACTGAAAAGTTGTGGCAAAGTGCTGAAAAGTGTGGCAAAGTACTGAAAAATGGTGGCAAAGTACTGAAAAGTAGTGGCAAACAACTTAAAAGCAGTGGCAAAGTGCTCAAAAGTGTGGCAAAGTTCTGTAAAGTTGTGGCAAAGTGCTGAAAAGTGTGTCAAAGTGCTGAAAAGTAGTGGCAAACTACTGAAAAGCAGTGGCAAAGTGCTGAAAAGTATGGCAAAGAACTGAAAAGTTGTGGCAAAGTGCTGAAAAGTAGTGGCAAAGTACTGAAAAGTTGTGGCAAAGTGCTGAAAAGTAGTGGCAAAGTACAGAGAAGTGTGGCAAAGTAATGAAAAGTTGTGGCAAAGTGCTGAAAAGTAGTGGCAAAGTACTGAGAAGTGTGGCAAAGTGCTGAAAAGTTGTGGCAAAGTCGTGGCAAAGTGCTGAAAAGTGTGGCAAAGTACTGAAAATTTGTGGTAAAGTGCTGAAAAGTAGTGGCAAAGTACTGAGAAGTGTGGCAAAGTTCTGAAAAGTTGTTGCAAAGTGCTGAAAAGTAGTGGCAAAGTACTGAAAAGTAGTGGCAAAGTGCTGAAAAGTGTGGCAAAGTGCTGAAAAGTAGTGGCAAAGTGGTGAAAAGTTGTGGCAAAGTGCTGAAAAGTAGTGGCAAAGTACTGAAAAGTAATGGCAAAGTACTGAAAAGTTGTGGCAAAGTGCTGAAAAGTAGTGGCAAAGGGCTGAAAAGTAGTTGCAAAGTACTGAAAAGTAGTGGCAAAGTGAAGAAAAGTGTGGCACAGTACTGAAAAGTTGTGGCAAAGTACTGAAAAATGTGGCAAGGTACGGAAAAGTTGTGGCAAAGTGCTGAAAAGTAGCGTCAAAGTACAGAAAAGTTGTGGCAAAGTGCTGAAAAGTAGTGGCAATGTACTGAAACGTAGTGGCAAAGCACTGAAATGTGTAGCAAAGTACTGAAAAGTTGTGGCAAAGTCGTGGCAAAGTACTGAAAAGTGTGGCAAAGTACTGAAAAGTTGTGGCAAAGTGCTGAAAAGCAGTGGCAAAGTGCTCAAAAGTGTGGCAAAGTACAGAAAAGTAGTGGCAAAGTGCTGAAAAGTATGGCAAAGTGCTGAAAAGTAGTGGCAAACTACTGAAAAGCAGTGGCAAAGTGCTGAAAAGTATGGCAAAGAACTGAAAAGTTGTGGCAAAGTGCTGAAAAGTAGTGGCAAAGTACTGAAAAGTTGTGGCAAAGTGCTGAAAAGTAGTGGCAAAGTACAGAGAAGTGTGGCAAAGTAATGAAAAGTTGTGGCAAAGTGCTGAAAAGTAGTGGCAAAGTACTGAGAAGTGTGGCAAAGTGCTGAAAAGTTGTGGCAAAGTCGTGGCAAAGTGCTGAAAAGTGTGGCAAAGTACTGAAAATTTGTGGTAAAGTGCTGAAAAGTAGTGGCAAAGTACTGAGAAGTGTGGCAAAGTTCTGAAAAGTTGTTGCAAAGTGCTGAAAAGTAGTGGCAAAGTACTGAAAAGTAGTGGCAAAGTGCTGAAAAGTGTGGCAAAGTGCTGAAAAGTAGTGGCAAAGTGGTGAAAAGTTGTGGCAAAGTGCTGAAAAGTAGTGGCAAAGTACTGAAAAGTAATGGCAAAGTACTGAAAAGTTGTGGCAAAGTGCTGAAAAGTAGTGGCAAAGGGCTGAAAAGTAGTTGCAAAGTACTGAAAAGTAGTGGCAAAGTGAAGAAAAGTGTGGCACAGTACTGAAAAGTTGTGGCAAAGTACTGAAAAATGTGGCAAGGTACGGAAAAGTTGTGGCAAAGTGCTGAAAAGTAGCGTCAAAGTACAGAAAAGTTGTGGCAAAGTGCTGAAAAGTAGTGGCAATGTACTGAAACGTAGTGGCAAAGCACTGAAATGTGTAGCAAAGTACTGAAAAGTTGTGGCAAAGTCGTGGCAAAGTACTGAAAAGTGTGGCAAAGTACTGAAAAGTTGTGGCAAAGTGCTGAAAAGCAGTGGCAAAGTGCTCAAAAGTGTGGCAAAGTACAGAAAAGTAGTGGCAAAGTGCTGAAAAGTATGGCAAAGTGCTGAAAAGTAGTGGCAAACTACTGAAAAGCAGTGGCAAAGTGATGAAAAGTATGGCAAAGTACTGAAAAGTTGTGGCAATGTGCTGAAAAGTAGTGGCAAAGTACTGAGAAGTGTGGCAAAGTAATGAAAAGTTGTGGCAAAGTGCTGAAAAGTAGTGGCAAAGTACTGAGAAGTGTGGCAAAGTGCTGAAAAGTTGTGGCAAAGTCGTGGCAAAGTGCTGAAAAGTGTGGCAAAGTACTGAGAAGTGTGGCAAAGTACTGAAAAGTGTGGCAAAGTACTGAAAAGTTGTAGCAAAGTCGTGGCAAAGTACTGAAAAATATGGCAAAGTACTGACAAGTTGTGGCAAAGTGCTGAAAAGTAGTGGCAAAGTACTGAAAGATGTGGCAAAGTACTGAAAAGTTGTGGCAAAGTGCTGAAAAGTAGTGGCAAAGTACTGAAAAGTAGTGGCAAAGTGAGGAAAAGTGTGGCACAGTACTGAAAAGTTGTGGCAAAGTACTGAAAAATGTGGCAAAGTACTGAAAAGTTGTGGCAAAGTGCTGAAAAGTAGTGGCAAAGTACAGAAAAGTTGTGGCAAAGTGCTGAAAAGTAGTAGCAAAGTACTGAAACGTAGTGGCAAAGTGCTGAAAAGTGTGGCAAAGTACTGAAAAGTTGTGGCAAAGTACTGAAAAGTTGTGGCAAAGTGCTGAAAAGTTGTGGCAAAGTGCTGAAAAGTAGTGGCAAAGTACTGAAAAGTAGTGGCAAAGTACTGAAAAGTTGTGGCAAAGTGCTGAAAAGTAGTGGCAAAGTGCTGAAAAGTAGTGGCATGGTACTGAAAAGTAGTGGCAAAGTGAAGAAAAGTGTGGCACAGTACTTAAAAGTTGTGGCAAAGTCGTGGCAAAGTCCTGAAAAGTTGTAGCAAAGTACTGAAAAGTTGTGGCAAAGTGCTGAAAAGTGTGGCAAAGTACTGACAAGTTGTGGCAAAGTAGTGGCAAAACACTGAAAAGTGTGGCAAAGTACTGAAAAATTGTGGCAAAGTACTGAAAAGTAGTGGCAAACAACTTAAAAGCAGTGGCAAAGTGCTCAAAAGTGTGGCAAAGTTTTGTAAAGTTGTGGCAAAGTGCTGAAAAGTGTGGCAAAGTACTGAAAAGTAGTGGCAAAGTGCTGAAAAGTGTGGCAAAGTGCTGAAAAGTAGTGGCAAACTACTGAAAAGCAGTGGCAAAGTGCTGAAAAGTATGGCAAAGTACTGAAAAGTTGTGGCAAAGTGCTGAAAAGTAGTGGCAAAGTACAGAGAAGTGTGGCAAAGTAATGAAAAGTTGTGGCAAAGTGCTGAAAAGTAGTGGCAAAGTACTGAGAAGTGTGGCAAAGTGCTGAAAAGTTGTGGCAAAGTCGTGGCAAAGTGCTGAAAAGTGTGGCAAAGTACTGAAAATTTGTGGCAAAGTGCTGAAAAGTAGTGGCAAAGTACTGAGAAGTGTGGCAAAGTTCTGAAAAGTTGTTGCAAAGTGCTGAAAAGTAGTGTCAAAGTACTGAAAAGTAGTGGCAAAGTGCTGAAAAGTGTGGCAAAGTGCTGAAAAGTAGTGGCAAACTACTGAAAGGCAGTGGCAAAGTGCTGAAAAGTATGGCAAAGTACTGAAAAGTTGTTGCAAAGTAGTGGCAAAGCACTGAAATGTGTGGCAAAGTACTGAAAAGTAGTGGCAAAGTGCTGAAAAGTTTGGCAAAGTAATGAAAATTTGTGGCAAAGTGCTGAAAAGTAGTGGCAAAGTACTGAGAAGTGTGGTAAAGTTCTGAAAAGTTGTGGCAAAGTGCTGAAAAGTAGTGGCAAAGTACTGAAAAGTAGTGGCAAAGTGCTGAAAATTTGTGGCAAAGTGCTGAAAAGTAGTGGCAAAGTACTAAGAAGTGTGGTAAAGTTCTGAAAAGTTGTGGCAAAGTGCTGAAAAGTAGTGGCAAAGTACTGAAAAGTAGTGGCAAAGTGCTGAAAAGTGTGGCAAAGTGCTGAAAAGTAGTGGCAAAGTGCTGAAAAGTAGTGGTAAAGTGCTGAAAAGTGTGGCAAAGTACTGAAAAGTTGTGGCAAAGTAGTGGCAAATTGCTGAAAATTGTGGCAAAGTACTGAAAAGTGTGGCAAAGTACTGAAAAGTTGTAGCAAAGTCGTGGCAAAGTACTGAAAAGTATGGCAAAGTACTGACAAGTTGTGGCAAAGTGCTGAAAAGTAGTGGCAAAGTACTGAAAGATGTGGCAAAGTACTGAAAAGTTGTGGCAAAGTGCTGAAAAGTAGTGGCAAATTACTGAAAAGTAGTGGCAAAGTGAGGAAAAGTGTGGCACAGTACTGAAAAGTTGTGGCAAAGTACTGAAAAATGTGGCAAAGTACTGAAAAGTTGTGGCAAAGTGCTGAAAAGTAGTGGCAAAGTACAGAAAAGTTGTGGCAAAGTGCTGAAAAGTAGTAGCAAAGTACTGAAACGTAGTGGCAAAGTGCTGAAAAGTGTGGCAAAGTACTGAAAAGTTGTGGCAAATCACTGAAAAGTTGTGGCAAAGTGCTGAAAAGTTGTGGCAAAGTGCTGAAAAGTAGTGGCAAAGTACTGAAAAGTAGTGGCAAAGTACTGAAAAGTTGTGGCAAAGTGCTGAAAAGTAGTGGCAAAGTGCTGAAAAGTAGTGGCAAAGTACTAAAAAGTAGTGGCAAAGTGAAGAAAAGTGTGGCACAGTACTGAAAAGTTGTGGCAAAGTCGTGGCAAAGTACTGAAAAGTGTGGCAAAGTACTGAAAAGTTGTGGCAAAGTGCTGAAAAGTGTGGCAAAGTACTGAAAAATGGTGGCAAAGTACTGAAAAGTAGTGGCAAACAACTTAAAAGCAGTGGCAAAGTGCTCAAAAGTGTGGCAAAGTTCTGTAAAGTTGTGGCAAAGTGCTGAAAAGTGTGTCAAAGTGCTGAAAAGTAGTGGCAAACTACTGAAAAGCAGTGGCAAAGTGCTGAAAAGTATGGCAAAGAACTGAAAAGTTGTGGCAAAGTGCTGAAAAGTAGTGGCAAAGTACTGAAAAGTTGTGGCAAAGTGCTGAAAAGTAGTGGCAAAGTACAGAGAAGTGTGGCAAAGTAATGAAAAGTTGTGGCAAAGTGCTGAAAAGTAGTGGCAAAGTACTGAGAAGTGTGGCAAAGTGCTGAAAAGTTGTGGCAAAGTCGTGGCAAAGTGCTGAAATGTGTGGCAAAGTACTGAAAATTTGTGGTAAAGTGCTGAAAAGTAGTGGCAAAGTACTGAGAAGTGTGGCAAAGTTCTGAAAAGTTGTTGCAAAGTGCTGAAAAGTAGTGGCAAAGTACTGAAAAGTAGTGGCAAAGTGCTGAAAAGTGTGGCAAAGTGCTGAAAAGTAGTGGCAAAGTGGTGAAAAGTTGTGGCAAAGTGCTGAAAAGTAGTGGCAAAGTACTGAAAAGTAATGGCAAAGTACTGAAAAGTTGTGGCAAAGTGCTGAAAAGTAGTGGCAAAGGGCTGAAAAGTAGTTGCAAAGTACTGAAAAGTAGTGGCAAAGTGAAGAAAAGTGTGGCACAGTATTGAAAAGTTGTGGCAAAGTACTGAAAAATGTGGCAAGGTACGGAAAAGTTGTGGCAAAGTGCTGAAAAGTAGCGTCAAAGTACAGAAAAGTTGTGGCAAAGTGCTGAAAAGTAGTGGCAATGTACTGAAACGTAGTGGCAAAGCACTGAAATGTGTGGCAAAGTACTGAAAAGTTGTGGCAAAGTCGTGGCAAAGTATTGAAAAGTGTGGCAAAGTACTGAAAAGTTGTGGCAAAGTGCTGAAAAGTGTGGCAAAGTACTGACAAGTTGTGGCAAAGTAGTGGCAAAACACTGAAAAGTGTGGCAAAGTACTGAAAAATTGTGGCAAAGTGCTGAAAAGTACTGGCAAACTACTTAAAAGCAGTGGCAAAGTGCTCAAAAGTGTGGCAAAGTTCTGTAAAGTTGAGGCAAAGTGCTGAAAAGTAGTGGCAAAGTACTGAAAAGTAGTGGCAAAGTGCTGAAAAGCAGTGGCAAAGTGCTCAAAAGTGTGGCAAAGTACTGAAAAGTAGTGGCAAAGTGCTGAAAAGTATGGCAAAGTGCTGAAAAGTAGTGGCAAACTACTGAAAAGCAGTGGCAAAGTGCTGAAAAGTATGACAAAGTACTGAAAAGTTGTGGCAATGTGCTGAAAAGTAGTGGCAAAGTACTGAGAAGTTTGGCAAAGTAATGAAAATTTGTGGCAAAGTGCTGAAAAGTAGTGGCAAAGTACTGAGAAGTGTGGCAAAGTGCTGAAAAGTTGTGGCAAAGTCGTGGCAAAGTGCTGAAAAGTGTGGCAAAGTACTGAGAAGTGTGGCAAAGTTCTGAAAAGTTGTGGCAAAGTGCTGAAAAGTAGTGGCAAAGTAAAGAAAATGTGGCAAAGTACTGAAAAGTTGTGGCAAAGTGCTGAAAAGTAGCGGCAAATTACTGAAAAGTTGTGGCAAAGTGCTGAAAAGTAGTGGCAAAGTACTGAGAAGTGTGGCAAAGTTCTGAAAAGTTGTGGCAAAGTGCTGAAAAGTAGTGGCAAAGTACTGAAAAGTAGTGGCAAAGTGCTGAAAAGTGTGGCAAAGTGCTGAAAAGTAGTGGCAAACTACTGAAAAGCAGTGGCAAAGTGCTGAAAAGTATGGCAAAGTACTGAAAAGTTGTTGCAAAGTAGTGGCAAAGCACTGAAATGTGTGGCAAGGTACTGAAAAGTAGTGGCAAAGTGCTGAAAAGTATGGCAAAGTAATGAAAAGTTGTGGCAAAGTGCTGAAAAGTAGTGGCAAAGTAATGAGAAGTGTGGCAAAGTAATGAAAAGTTGTGGCAAAGTCCTGAAAAGTAGTGGCAAAGTACTGAAATGCAGTGGCAAAGTGCTGAAAAGTGTGGCAAAGTACTGAAAAGTTGTTGCAAAGTACTGGCAAAGCACTGAAATGTGTGGCAAAGTACGGAAAAGTTGTGGCAAAGTCGTGCCAAAGCACTGAAAAGTGTGGCAAAGAACTGACAAGTTGTGGCAAAGTGCTGAAAAGTATTGGCAAACTATTTTAAACGAGTGGTAAAGTGCTGAAAAGTGTGGCAAAGTACTGAAAAGTTGTGGCAAAGTAGTGGCAAATTGCTGAAAAGTGTGGCAAAGTAATGAAAAGTTGTGGCAAAGTGCTGAAAAGTAGTGGCAAAGTACTGAGAAGTGTGGCAAAGTGCTGAAAAGTTGTGGCAAAGTCGTGGCAAAGTGCTGAAATGTGTGGCAAAGTACTGAAAATTTGTGGTAAAGTGCTGAAAAGTAGTGGCAAAGTACTGAGAAGTGTGGCAAAGTTCTGAAAAGTTGTTGCAAAGTGCTGAAAAGTAGTGGCAAAGTACTGAAAAGTAGTGGCAAAGTGCTGAAAAGTGTGGCAAAGTGCTGAAAAGTAGTGGCAAAGTGGTGAAAAGTTGTGGCAAAGTGCTGAAAAGTAGTGGCAAAGTACTGAAAAGTAATGGCAAAGTACTGAAAAGTTGTGGCAAAGTGCTGAAAAGTAGTGGCAAAGGGCTGAAAAGTAGTTGCAAAGTACTGAAAAGTAGTGGCAAAGTGAAGAAAAGTGTGGCACAGTATTGAAAAGTTGTGGCAAAGTACTGAAAAATGTGGCAAGGTACGGAAAAGTTGTGGCAAAGTGCTGAAAAGTAGCGTCAAAGTACAGAAAAGTTGTGGCAAAGTGCTGAAAAGTAGTGGCAATGTACTGAAACGTAGTGGCAAAGCACTGAAATGTGTGGCAAAGTACTGAAAAGTTGTGGCAAAGTCGTGGCAAAGTATTGAAAAGTGTGGCAAAGTACTGAAAAGTTGTGGCAAAGTGCTGAAAAGTGTGGCAAAGTACTGACAAGTTGTGGCAAAGTAGTGGCAAAACACTGAAAAGTGTGGCAAAGTACTGAAAAATTGTGGCAAAGTGCTGAAAAGTACTGGCAAACTACTTAAAAGCAGTGGCAAAGTGCTCAAAAGTGTGGCAAAGTTCTGTAAAGTTGAGGCAAAGTGCTGAAAAGTAGTGGCAAAGTACTGAAAAGTAGTGGCAAAGTGCTGAAAAGCAGTGGCAAAGTGTTCAAAAGTGTGGCAAAGTACTGAAAAGTAGTGGCAAAGTGCTGAAAAGTATGGCAAAGTGCTGAAAAGTAGTGGCAAACTACTGAAAAGCAGTGGCAAAGTGCTGAAAAGTATGACAAAGTACTGAAAAGTTGTGGCAATGTGCTGAAAAGTAGTGGCAAAGTACTGAGAAGTTTGGCAAAGTAATGAAAATTTGTGGCAAAGTGCTGAAAAGTAGTGGCAAAGTACTGAGAAGTGTGGCAAAGTGCTGAAAAGTTGTGGCAAAGTCGTGGCAAAGTGCTGAAAAGTGTGGCAAAGTACTGAGAAGTGTGGCAAAGTTCTGAAAAGTTGTGGCAAAGTGCTGAAAAGTAGTGGCAAAGTAATGAAAAATGTGGCAAAGTACTGAAAAGTTGTGGCAAAGTGCTGAAAAGTAGCGGCAAATTACTGAAAAGTTGTGGCAAAGTGCTGAAAAGTAGTGGCAAAGTACTGAGAAGTGTGGCAAAGTTCTGAAAAGTTGTGGCAAAGTGCTGAAAAGTAGTGGCAAAGTACTGAAAAGTAGTGGCAAAGTGCTGAAAAGTGTGGCAAAGTGCTGAAAAGTAGTGGCAAACTACTGAAAAGCAGTGGCAAAGTGCTGAAAAGTATGGCAAAGTACTGAAAAGTTGTTGCAAAGTAGTGGCAAAGCACTGAAATGTGTGGCAAAGTAATGAGAAGTGTGGCAAAGTAATGAAAAGTTGTGGCAAAGTCCTGAAAAGTAGTGGCAAAGTACTGAAATGCAGTGGCAAAGTGCTGAAAAGTGTGGCAAAGTACTGAAAAGTTGTTGCAAAGTACTGGCAAAGCACTGAAATGTGTGACAAAGTACGGAAAAGTTGTGGCAAAGTCGTGCCAAAGCACTGAAAAGTGTGGCAAAGAACTGACAAGTTGTGGCAAAGTGCTGAAAAGTATTGGCAAACTATTTTAAACGAGTGGTAAAGTGCTGAAAAGTGTGGCAAAGTACTGAAAAGTTGTGGCAAAGTAGTGGCAAATTGCTGAAAAGTGTGGCAAAGTACTGAAAAGTGTGGCAAAGTACTGAAAAGTTGTAGCAAAGTCGTGGCAAAGTACTGAAAAGTATGGCAAAGTACTGAAAAGTTGTGGCAAAGTGCTGAAAAGTAGTGGCAAAGTACTGAAAAATGTGGCAAAGTACTGAAAAGTAGTGGCAAAGTGCTGAAAAGTTTGGCAAAGTAATGAAAAGTTGTGGCAAAGTGCTGAAAAGTAGTGGCAAAGTACTGAGAAGTGTGGCAAAGTGCTGAAAAGTTGTGGCAAAGTCGTGGCAAAGTGCTGAAAAGTGTGGCAAAGTACTGAAAATTTGTGGCAAAGTGCTGAAAAGTAGTGGCAAATTACTGTGAATTGGGGCAAAGTACTGAAAAGTTGTGGCAAATTGCTGAAAAGTAGTTGCAAAGTACAGAAATGTGTGCCAAAGTACTGAAAAGTTGTGGCAAAGCCGTGGCAAAGTACTGAAAAGTGTGGCAAAGTACTGAAAAGTTATGGCAAAGTGCTGAAAAGTAGTGGCAAAGTACTGAAAAATGTGGCATAGTACTGAAAAGTTGTGGTAAATTGCTGAAAAGTAGTGGCAAAGTATTGAAAAGTAGTGGCAAAGTGCTGAAAAGTGTGGCACAGTTCTGAAAAGTATGGCAAAGTACTGAAAAGTTGTGGCAAAGTGCTGAAAAGTAGTGGCAAAGTAATGAAAAATGTGGCAAAGTACTGAAAAGTTGTGGCAAAGTGCTGAAAAGTAGTGGCAAAGTACTGAAAAGTTGCGGCAAAGTGCTGAAAAGTAGTGGCAAAGTACTGAGAAGTGTGGCAAAGTTCTGAAAAGCTGTGGCAAAGTGCTGAAAAGTAGTGGCAGAGTACTGAAAAGTAGTGGCAAAGTGCTGAAAAGTGTGGCAAAGTGCTGAAAATAGTGGCAAACTACTGAAAAGCAGTGGCAAAGTGCTGAAAAGTATGGCAAAGTACTGAAAAGTTGTTGCAAAGTAGTGGCAAATCACTGAAATGTGTGGCAAAGTACTGAAAAGTAGTGGCAAAGTGCTGAAAAGTTTGGTAAAGTAATGAAAAGTTGTACCAAAGTGCTGAAAAGTAGTGGCAAAGTAATGAGAAGTGTGGCAAAGTAATGAAAAGTTGTGGCAAAGTCCTGAAAAGTAGTGGCAAAGTACTGAAATGCAGTGGCAAAGTGCTGAAAAGTGTGGCAAAGTACTGAAAAGTTGTTGCAAAGTACTGGCAAAGCACTGAAATGTGTGGCAAAGTACTGAAAAGTTGTGGCAAAGTCGTGTCAAAGCACTGAAAAGTGTGGCAAAGAACTGAAAAGTGTGGCAAAGTACTGAAAAGTTGTAGCAAAGTCGTGGCAAAGTACTGAAAAGTATGGCAAAGTGCTGAAAAGTAGTGGCAAACTATTTTAAAGGAGTAGTAAAGTGCTGAAAAGTGTGGTAAAGTACTGAAAAGTTGTGGCAAAGTAGTGGCAAATTGCTGAAAAGTGGGAAAAGTACTGAAAAGTGTGGCAAAGTACTGAAAAGTTGTGGCAAAGTGCTGAAAAGTGTGGCAAAGTACTGACAAGTTGTGGCAAAGTACTGAAAAGTAGTGGCAAAGTGCTGAAAAGCAGTGGCAAAGTGCTCAAAAGTGTGGCAAAGTACAGAAAAGTAGTGGCAAAGTGCTGAAAAGTATGGCAAAGTGCTGAAAAGTAGTGGCAAACTACTGAAAAGCAGTGGCAAGTGATGAAAAGTATGGCAAAGTACTGAAAAGTTGTGGCAATGTGCTGAAAAGTAGTGGCAAAGTACTGAGAAGTGTGGCAAAGTAATGAAAAGTTGAGGCAAAGTGCTGAAAAGTAGTGGCAAAGTACTGAGAAGTGTGGCAAAGTGCTGAAAAGTTGTGGCAAAGTCGTGGCAAAGTGCTGAAAAGTGTGGCAAAGTACTGAGAAGTGTGGCAAAGTTCTGAAAAGTTGTGGCAAAGTGCTGAAAAGTAGTGGCAAAGTACTGAAAAGTAGTGGCAAAGTGCTGAAAAGTGTGGCAAAGTACTGAAAAGTTGTGGCAAAGTGCTGAAAAGTAGCGGCAAATTACTGAAAAGTTGTGGCAAAGTGCTGAAAAGTAGTGGCAAAGTACTGAGAAGTGTGGCAAAGTTCTGAAAAGTTGTGGCAAAGTGCTGAAAAGTAGTGGCAAAGTACTGAAAAGTAGTGGCAAAGTGCTGAAAAGTGTGGCAAAGTGCTGAAAAGTAGTGGCAAACTACTGAAAAGCAGTGGCAAAGTGCTGAAAAGTATGGCAAAGTACTGAAAAGTTGTTGCAAAGTAGTGGCAAAGCACTGAAATGTGTGGCAAAGTACTGAAAAGTAGTGGCAAAGTGCTGAAAAGTATGGCAAAGTAATGAAAAGTTGTGGCAAAGTGCTGAAAAGTAGTGGCAAAGTAATGAGAAGTGTGGCAAAGTAATGAAAAGTTGTGGCAAAGTTCTGAAAAGTAGTGGCAAAGTAATGAAATGCAGTGGCAAAGTGCTGAAAAGAGTGGCAAAGTACTGAAAAGTTGTTGCAAAGTACTGGCAAAGCACTGAAATGTGTGGCAAAGTACTGAAAAGTTGTGGCAAAGTCGTGTCAATGCACTGAAAAGTGTGGCAAAGAACTGACAAGTTGTGGCAAAGTGCTGAAAAGTATTAGCAAACTATTTTAAAGGAGTGGTAAAGTGCTGAAAAGTGTGGCAAAGTACTGAAAAGTTGTGGCAAAGTAGTGGCAAATTGCTGAAA
This sequence comes from Saccoglossus kowalevskii, assembly GCF_978046115.1. NCBI lineage: Eukaryota > Metazoa > Hemichordata > Enteropneusta > Harrimaniidae > Saccoglossus > Saccoglossus kowalevskii. Next base: position 196,094 of record NW_028188617.1, on the reverse strand, counting down.
AGTGTGGCAAAGTACTGAAAAGTGTGGCAAAGTACTGAAAAGTTGTAGCAAAGTCGTGGCAAAGTACTGAAAAGTATGGCAAAGTACTGAAAAGTTGTGGCAAATTGCTGAAAAGTAGTGGCAAAATACTGAAAAATGTGGCAAAGTACTGAAAAGTTGTGGCAAAGTGCTGAAAAGTAGTGGCAAAGTACTGAAAAGTAGTGGCAAAGTGAAGAAAAGTAGTGGCAAAGTGCTGAAAAGTGTGGCAAAGTGCTGAAAAGTAGTGGCAAACTACTGAAAAGCAGTGGCAAAGTGCTGACAAGTATAGCAAAGTACTGAAAAGTTGTTGCAAAGTAGTGGCAAAGCACTGAAATGTGTGGCAAAGTACTGAAAAGTAGTGGCAAAGTGCTGAAAAGTTTGGCAAAGTAATGAAAAGTTGTGGCAAAGTGCTGAAAAGTAGTGGCAAAGTACTGAGAAGTGTGGCAAAGTGCTGAAAAGTTGTGGCAAAGTCGTGGCAAAGTGCTGAAAAGTGTGGAAAAGTACTGAAAATTTGTGGCAAAGTGCTGAAAAGTAGTGGCAAATTACTGTGAATTGGGGCAAAATACTGAAAAGTTGTGGCAAATTGCTGAAAAGTAGTTGCAAAGTACAGAAATGTGTGTCAAAGTACTGAAAAGTTGTGGCAAAGTCGTGGCAAAGTACTGAAAAGTGTGGCAAAGTACTGAAAAGTTATGGCAAAGTGCTGAAAAGTAGTGGCAAAGTACTGAAAAATGTGGTATAGTTCTGAAAAGTTGTGGTAAAGTGCTGAAAAGTAGTGGCAAAGTATTGAAAAGTAGTGGCAAAGTGCTGAAAAGTGTGGCACAGTTCTGAAAAGTATGGCAATGTACTGAAAAGTTGTGGCAAAGTGCTGAAAAGTAGTGGCAAAGTAATGAAAAATGTGGCAAAGTACTGAAAAGTTGTGGCAAAGTGCTGAAAAGTAGTGGCAAAGTACTGAAAAGTTGTGGCAAAGTGCTGAAAAGTAGTGGCAAAGTACTGAGAAGTGTGGCAAAGTTCTGAAAAGTTGTGGCAAAGTGCTGAAAAGTAGTGGCAGAGTACTGAAAAGTAGTGGCAAAGTGCTGAAAAGTGTGGCAAAGTGCTGAAAATAGTGGCAAACTACTGAAAAGCAGTGGCAAAGTGCTGAAAAGTATGGCAAAGTACTGAAAAGTTGTTGCAAAGTAGTGGCAAAGCACTGAAATGTGTGGCAAAGTACTGAAAAGTAGTGGCAAAGTGCTGAAAAGTTTGGCAAAGTAATGAAAAGTTGTACCAAAGTGCTGAAAAGTAGTGGCAAAGTAATGAGAAGTGTGGCAAAGTAATGAAAAGTTGTGGCAAAGTCCTGAAAAGTAGTGGCAAAGTACTGAAATGCAGTGGCAAAGTGCTGAAAAGTGTGGCAAAGTACTGAAAAGTTGTAGCAAAGTACTGGCAAAGCACTGAAATGTGTGGCAAAGAACTGAAAAGTTGTGGCAAAGTCGTGTCAAAGCACTGAAAGTGTGGCAAAGAACTGAAAAGTGTGGCAAAGTACTGAAAAGTATGGCAAAGTGCTGAAAAGTAGTGGCAAACTATTTTAAAGGAGTAGTAAAGTGCTGAAAAGTGTGGCAAAGTACTGAAAAGTTGTGGCAAAGTAGTGGCAAATTGCTGAAAAGTGTGGCAAAGTACTGAAAAGTGTGGCAAAGTACTGAAAACTTGTAGCAAAGTCGTGGCAAAGTACTGAAAAGTATGGCAAAGTACTGAAAAGTTGTGGCAAAGTGCTGAAAAGTAGTGGCAAAGTACTGAAAAATGTGGCAAAGTACTGAAAAGTTGTGGCAAAGTGCTGAAAAGTAGTGGCAAAGTACTGAAATGTAGTGGCAAAGTGAAGAAAAGTGTGGCACAGTACTGAAAAGTTGTGGCAAAGTATTGAAAAATGTGGCAAAGTACTGAAAAGTTGTGGCAAAGTGCTGAAAAGTAGTGGCAAAGTACAGAAAAGTTGTGGCAAAGTGCTGAAAAGTAGTGGCAAAGTACTGAAACGTAGTGGCAAAGTGCTGAAAAGTGTGGCAAAGTACTGAAAAGTTGTGGCAAAGTACTGAAAAGTTGGGGCAATGTGCTGAAAAGTAGTGGCAAAGTACTGAAATGCAGTGGCAAAGTGCTGAAAAGTGTGGCAAAGTACTGAAAAGTTGTAGCAAAGTACTGGCAAAGCACTGAAATGTGTGGCAAAGAACTGAAAAGTTGTGGCTAAGTCGTGTCAAAGCACTGAAAAGTGTGGCAAAGAACTGAAAAGTGTGGCAAAGTACTGAAAAGTTGTAGCAAAGTCGTGGCAAAGTACTGAAAAGTATGGCAAAGTGCTGAAAAGTAGTGGCAAACTATTTTAAAGGAGTAGTAAAGTGCTGAAAAGTGTGGCAAAGTACTGAAAAGTTGTGGCAAAGTAGTGGCAAATTGCTGAAAAGTGTGGCAAAGTACTGAAAAGTGTGGCAAAGTACTGAAAACTTGTAGCAAAGTCGTGGCAAAGTACTGAAAAGTATGGCAAAGTACTGAAAAGTTGTGGCAAAGTGCTGAAAAGTAGTGGCAAAGTACTGAAAAATGTGGCAAAGTACTGAAAAGTTGTGGCAAAGTGCTGAAAAGTAGTGGCAAAGTACTGAAAAGTAGTGGCAAAGTGAAGAAAAGTGTGGCACAGTACTGAAAAGTTGTGGCAAAGTATTGAAAAATGTGGCAAAGTACTGAAAAGTTGTGGCAAAGTGCTGAAAAGTAGTGGCAAAGTACAGAAAAGTTGTGGCAAAGTGCTGAAAAGTAGTGGCAAAGTACTGAAACGTAGTGGCAAAGTGCTGAAAAGTGTGGCAAAGTACTGAAAAGTTGTGGCAAAGTACTGAAAAGTTGGGGCAAAGTGCTGAAAAGTTGTGGCAAAGTGCTGAAAAGTAGTGGCAAAGTACTGAAAAGTAATGGCAAAGTACTGAAAAGTTGTGGCAAAGTGCTGAAAAGTAGTGGCAAAATGCTGAAAAGTAGTGGCAAAGTACTGAAAAGTAGAGGCAAAGTGAAGAAAGTGTGGCACAGTACTGAAAAGTTGTGGCAAAGTACTGAAAAATGTGGCAAAGTACGGAAAAGTTGTGGCAAAGTGCTGAAAAGTAGCGTCAAAGTACAGAAAAGTTGTGGCAAAGAGCTGAAAAGTAGTGGCAAAGTACTGAAACGTAGTGGCAAAGCACTGAAATGTGTGGCAAAGTACTGAAAAGTTGTGGCAAAGTCGTGGCAAAGTACTGAAAAGTGTGGCAAAGTACTGAAAAGTTGTGGCAAAGTGCTGAAAAGTAGTGGCAAAGTACTGAAAAGTAGTGGCAAAGTGCTGAAAAGTGTGGCAAAGTGCTGAAAATAGTGGCAAACTACTGAAAAGCAGTGGCAAAGTGCTGAAAAGTATGGCAAAGTACTGAAAAGTTGTTGCAAAGTAGTGGCAAAGCACTGAAATGTGTGGCAAAGTACTGAAAAGTAGTGGCAAAGTGCTGAAAAGTTTGGCAAAGTAATGAAAAGTTGTACCAAAGTGCTGAAAAGTAGTGGCAAAGTAATGAGAAGTGTGGCAAAGTAATGAAAAGTTGTGGCAAAGTCCTGAAAAGTAGTGGCAAATTACTGAAATGCCGTGGCAAAGTGCTGAAAAGTGTGGCAAAGTACTGAAAAGTTGTAGCAAAGTACTGGCAAAGCACTGAAATGTGTGGCAAAGAACTGAAAAGTTGTGGCAAAGTCGTGTCAAAGCACTGAAAAGTGTCGCAAAGAACTGAAAAGTGTGGCAAAGTACTGAAAAGTTGTAGCAAAGTCGTGGCAAAGTACTGAAAAGTATGGCAAAGTGCTGAAAAGTAGTGGCAAACTATTTTAAAGGAGTAGTAAAGTGCTGAAAAGTGTGGCAAAGTACTGAAAAGTTGTGGCAAAGTAGTGGCAAATTGCTGAAAAGTGTGGCAAAGTACTGAAAAGTGTGGCAAAGTACTGAAAACTTGTAGCAAAGTCGTGGCAAAGTACTGAAAAGTATGGCAAAGTACTGAAAAGTTGTGGCAAAGTGCTGAAAAGTAGTGGCAAAGTACTGAAAAATGTGGCAAAGTACTGAAAAGTTGTGGCAAAGTGCTGAAAAGTAGTGGCAAAGTACTGAAAAGTAGTGGCAAAGTGAAGAAAAGTGTGGCACAGTACTGAAAAGTTGTGGCAAAGTATTGAAAAATGTGGCAAAGTACTGAAAAGTTGTGGCAAAGTGCTGAAAAGTAGTGGCAAAGTACAGAAAAGTTGTGGCAAAGTGCTGAAAAGTAGTGGCAAAGTACTGAAACGTAGTGGCAAAGTGCTGAAAAGTGTGGCAAAGTACTGAAAAGTTGTGGCAAAGTACTGAAAAGTTGGGGCAAAGTGCTGAAAAGTAGTGGCAAAGTACTGAAATGCAGTGGCAAAGTGCTGAAAAGTGTGGCAAAGTACTGAAAAGTTGTAGCAAAGTACTGGCAAAGCACTGAAATGTGTGGCAAAGAACTGAAAAGTTGTGGCAAAGTCGTGTCAAAGCACTGAAAAGTGTGGCAAAGAACTGAAAAGTGTGGCAAAGTACTGAAAAGTTGTAGCAAAGTCGTGGCAAAGTACTGAAAAGTATGGCAATGTGCTGAAAAGTAGTGGCAAACTATTTTAAAGGAGTAGTAAAGTGCTGAAAAGTGTGGCAAAGTACTGAAAAGTTGTGGCAAAGTAGTGGCAAATTGCTGAAAAGTGTGGCAAAGTACTGAAAAGTGTGGCAAAGTACTGAAAACTTGTAGCAAAGTCGTGGCAAAGTACTGAAAAGTATGGCAAAGTACTGAAAAGTTGTGGCAAAGTGCTGAAAAGTAGTGGCAAAGTACTGAAAAGTAGTGGCAAAGTGAAGAAAAGTGTGGCACAGTACTGAAAAGTAGTGGCAAAGTGAAGAAAAGTGTGACACAGTACTGAAAAGTTGTGGCAAAGTATTGAAAAATGTGGCAAAGTACTGAAAAGTTGTGGCAAAGTGCTGAAAAGTAGTGGCAAAGTACAGAAAAGTTGTGGCAAAGTGCTGAAAAGTAGTGGCAAAGTACTGAAACGTAGTGGCAAAGTGCTGAAAAGTGTGGCAAAGTACTGAAAAGTTGTGGCAAAGTACTGAAAAGTTGGGGCAAAGTGCTGAAAAGTTGTGGCAAAGTGCTGAAAAGTAGTGGCAAAGTACTGAAAAGTAATGGCAAAGTACTGAAAAGTTGTGGCAAAGTGCTGAAAAGTAGTGGCAAAATGCTGAAAAGTAGTGGCAAAGTACTGAAAAGTAGTGGCAAAGTGAAGAAAAGTTGTGGCAAAGTGCTGAAAAGTAGCGTCAAAGTACAGAAAAGTTGTGGCAAAGAGCTGAAAAGTAGTGGCAAAGTACTGAAACGTAGTGGCAAAGCACTGAAATGTGTGGCAAAGTACTGAAAAGTTGTGGCAAAGTCGTGGCAAAGTACTGAAAAGTGTGGCAAAGTACTGAAAAGTTGTGGCAAAGTGCTGAAAAGTGTGGCAAAGTACTGACAAGTTGTGGCAAAGTAGTGGCAAAACACTGAAAAGTGTGGCAAAGTACGGAAAAATTGTGGCAAAGTGCTGAAAAGTACTGGCAAAGTACTTAAAAACAGTGTCAAAGTGCTCAAAAGTGTGGCAAAGTTCTGTAAAGTTGTGGCAAAGTGCTGAAAAGTAGTGGCAAAGTACTGAAAAGTAGTGGCAAAGTGCTGAAAAGCAGTGGCAAAGTGCTCAAAAGTGTGGCAAAGTACTGAAAAGTAGTGGCAAAGTGCTGAAAAGTATGGCAAAGTGCTGAAAAGTAGTGGCAAACTACTGAAAAGCAGTGGCAAAGTGCTGAAAAGTATGGCAAAGTACTGAAAAGTTGTGGCAATGTGCTGAAAAGTAGTGGCAAAGTACTGAGAAGTGTGGCAAAGTAATGAAAAGTTGTGGCAAAGTGCTGACAAGTTGTGGCAAAGTAGTGGCAAAACACTGAAAAGTGTGGCAAAGTACTGAAAAATTGTGGCAAAGTGCTGAAAAGTACTGGCAAACTACTTAAAAGCAGTGGCAAAGTGCTCAAAAGTGTGGCAAAGTTCTGTAAAGTTGAGGCAAAGTGCTGAAAAGTAGTGGCAAAGTACTGAAAATTAGTGGCAAAGTGCTGAAAAGCAGTGGCAAAGTGCTCAAAAGTGTGGCAAAGTACTGAAAAGTAGTGCCAAAGTGCTGAAAAGTATGGCAAAGTGCTGAAAAGTAGTGGCAAACTACTGAAAAGCAGTGGCAAAGTGCTGAAAAGTATGGCAAAGTACTGAAAAGTTGTGGCAATGTGCTGAAAAGTAGTGGCAAAGTACTGAGAAGTGTGGCAAAGTAATGAAAAGTTGTGGCAAAGTGCTGAAAAGTAGTGGCAAAGTACTGAGAAGTATGGCAAAGTGCTGAAAAGTTGTGGCAAAGTCGTGGCAAAGTGCTGAAAAGTGTGGCAAAGTACTGAGAAGTGTGGCAAAGTTCTGAAAAGTTGTAGCAAAGTGCTGAAAAGTAGTGGCAAAGTAATGAAAAATGAGGCAAAGTACTGAAAAGTTGTGGCAAAGTGCTGAAAAGTAGCGGCAAATTACTGAAAAGTTGTGGCAAAGTGCTGAAAAGTAGTGGCAAATTATTGAGAAGTGTGGCAAAGTTCTGAAAAGTTGTGGCAAAGTGCTGAAAAGTAGTGGCAAAGTACTGAAAAGTAGTGGCAAAGTGCTGAAAAGTGTGGCAAAGTGCTAAAAAGTAGTGGCAAACTACTGAAAAGCAGTGGCAAAGTGCTGAAAAGTATGGCAAAGTACTGAAAAGTTGTTGCAAAGTAGTGGCAAAGCACTGAAATGTGTGGCAAAGTACTGAAAAGTAGTGGCAAAGTGCTGAAAAGTATGGCAAAGTAATGAAAAGTTGTGGCAAAGTGCTGAAAAGTTGTGGCAAAGTAATGAGAAGTGTGGCAAAGTAATGAAAAGTTGTGGCAAAGTCCTGAAAAGTAGTGGCAAAGTACTGAAATGCAGTGGCAAAGTGCTGAAAAGTGTGGCAAAGTACTGAAAAGTTGTTGCAAAGTACTGGCAAAGCACTGAAATGTGTGACAAAGTACTGAAAAGTTGTGGCAAAGTCGTGTCAAAGCACTGAAAAGTGTGGCAAAGAACTGACAAGTTGTGGCAAATTGCTGAAAAGTATTGGCAAACTATTTTAAAGGAGTGGTAAAGTGCTGAAAAGTGTGGCAAAGTACTGAAAAGTTGTAGTAAAGTCGTGGCAAAGTACTGAAAAGTATGGCAAAGTACTGAAAAGTTGTGGCAAAGTGCTGAAAAGTAGTGGCAAAGTACTGAAAAATGTGGCAAAGTACTGAAAAGTTGTGGCAAAGTGCTGAAAAGTAGTGGCAAAGTACTGAAAAGTAGTGGCAAAGTGAAGAAAAGTAGTGGCAAAGTGCTGAAAAGTGTGGCAAAGTGCTGAAAAGTAGTGGCAAACTACTGAAAAGCAGTGGCAAAGTGCTGACAAGTATGGCAAAGTACTGAAAAGTTGTTGCAAAGTAGTGGCAAAGCACTGAAATGTGTGGCAAAGTACTGAAAAGTAGTGGCAAAGTGCTGAAAAGTTTGGCAAAGTAATGAAAAGTTGTGGCAAAGTGCTGAAAAGTAGTGGCAAAGTACTGAGAAGTGTGGCAAAGTGCTAAAAAGTTGTGGCAAAGTCGTGGCAAAGTGCTGAAAAGTGTGGCAAAGTACTGAAAATTTGTGGCAAAGTGCTGAAAAGTAGTGGCAAATTACTGTGAATTGGGGCAAAGTACTGAAAAGTTGTGGCAAATTGCTGAAAAGTAGTTGCAAAGTACAGAAATGTGTGTCAAAGTACTGAAAAGTTGTGGCAAAGTCGTGGCAAAGTACTGAAAAGTGTGGCAAAGTACTGAAAAGTTATGGCAAAGTGCTGAAAAGTAGTGGCAAAGTACTGAAAAATGTGGCAAAGTAATGAAAAGTTGTGGCAAAGTGCTGAAAAGTAGTGGCAAAGTACTGAAAAGTTGTGGCAAAGTGCTGAAAAGTAGTGGCAAAGTACTGAGAAGTGTGGCAAAGTTCTGAAAAGTTGTGGCAAAGTGCTGAAAAGTAGTGGCAGAGTACTGAAAAGTAGTGGCAAAGTGCTGAAAAGTGTGGTAAAGTGCTGAAAATAGTGGCAAACTACTGAAAAGCAGTGGCAAAGTGCTGAAAAGTATGGCAAAGTACTGAAAAGTTGTTGCAAAGTAGTGGCAAAGCACTGAAATGTGTGGCAAAGTACTGAAAAGTAGTGGCAAAGTGCTGAAAAGTTTGGCAAAGTAATGAAAAGTTGTACCAAAGTGCAGAAAAGTAGTGGCAAAGTAATGAGAAGTGTGGCAAAGTAATGAAAAGTTGTGGCAAAGTCCTGAAAAGTAGTGGCAAAGTACTGAAATGCAGTGGCAAAGTGCTGAAAAGTGTGGCAAAGTACTGAAAAGTTGTTGCAAAGTACTGGCAAAGCACTGAAATGTGTGGCAAAGTACTGAAAAGTTGTGGCAAAGTCGTGTCAAAGCACTGAAAAGTGTGGCAAAGAACTGAAAAGTGTGGCAAAGTACTGAAAAGTTGTAGCAAAGTCGTGGCAAAGTACTGAAAAGTATGGCAAAGTGCTGAAAAGTAGTGGCAAAGTACTGAAAAATGTGGCAAAGTACTGAAAAGTTGTGGCAAAGTGCTGAAAAGTAGTGGCAAACTACTGAAAAGCAGTGGCAAAGTGCTGACAAGTATGGCAAAGTACTGAAAAGTTGTTGCAAAGTAGTGGCAAAGCACTGAAATGTGTGGCAAAGTACTGAAAAGTAGTGGCAAAGTGCTGAAAAGTTTGGCAAAGTAATGAAAAGTTGTGGCAAAGTGCTGAAAAGTAGTGGCAAAGTACTGAGAAGTGTGGCAAAGTGCTAAAAAGTTGTGGCAAAGTCGTGGCAAAGTGCTGAAAAGTGTGGCAAAGTACTGAAAATTTGTGGCAAAGTGCTGAAAAGTAGTGGCAAATTACTGTGAATTGGGGCAAAGTAATGAAAAGTTGTGGCAAATTGCTGAAAAGTAGTTGCAAAGTACAGAAATGTGTGTCAAAGTACTGAAAAGTTGTGGCAAAGTCGTGGCAAAGTACTGAAAAGTGTGGCAAAGTACTGAAAAGTTATGGCAAAGTGCTGAAAAGTAGTGGCAAAGTACTGAAAAATGTGGCAAAGTAATGAAAAGTTGTGGCAAAGTGCTGAAAAGTAGTGGCAAAGTACTGAAAAGTTGTGGCAAAGTGCTGAAAAGTAGTGGCAAAGTACTGAGAAGTGTGGCAAAGTTCTGAAAAGTTGTGGCAAAGTGCTGAAAAGTAGTGGCAGAGTACTGAAAAGTAGTGGCAAAGTGCTGAAAAGTGTGGTAAAGTGCTGAAAATAGTGGCAAACTACTGAAAAGCAGTGGCAAAGTGCTGAAAAGTATGGCAAAGTACTGAAAAGTTGTTGCAAAGTAGTGGCAAAGCACTGAAATGTGTGGCAAAGTACTGAAAAGTAGTGGCAAAGTGCTGAAAAGTTTGGCAAAGTAATGAAAAGTTGTACCAAAGTGCAGAAAAGTAGTGGCAAAGTAATGAGAAGTGTGGCAAAGTAATGAAAAGTTGTGGCAAAGTCCTGAAAAGTAGTGGCAAAGTACTGAAATGCAGTGGCAAAGTGCTGAAAAGTGTGGCAAAGTACTGAAAAGTTGTTGCAAAGTACTGGCAAAGCACTGAAATGTGTGGCAAAGTACTGAAAAGTTGTGGCAAAGTCGTGTCAAAGCACTGAAAAGTGTGGCAAAGAACTGAAAAGTGTGGCAAAGTACTGAAAAGTTGTAGCAAAGTCGTGGCAAAGTACTGAAAAGTATGGCAAAGTGCTGAAAAGTAGTGGCAAAGTACTGAAAAATGTGGCAAAGTACTGAAAAGTTGTGGCAAAGTGCTGAAAAGTAGTGGCAAAGTACTGAAAAGTAGTGGCAAAGTGAAGAAAAGTGTGGCACAGTACTGAAAAGTTGTGGCAAAGTGCTGAAAAGTAGTGGCAGAGTACAGAAAAGTTGTGGCAAAGTGCTGAAAAGTAGTGGCAAAGTACTGAAACGTAGTGGCAAAGTGCTGAAAAGTGTGGTAAAGTACTGAAAAGTTGTGGCAAAGTACTGAAAAGTTGGGGCAAAGTGCTGTAAAGTTGTGGCAAAGTGCTGAAAAGTAGTGGCAAAGTACTGAAAAGTTGTGGCAAAGTGCTGAAAAGTAGTGGCAAAATGCTGAAAAGTAGTGGCAAAGTACTGAAAAGTAGTGGCAAAGTGAAGAAAAGTGTGGCACAGTACTGAAAAGTTGTGGCAAAGTACTGAAAAATGTGGCAAAGTACGGAAAAGTTGTGGCAAAGTGCTGAAAAGTAGCGTCAAAGTACAGAAAAGTTGTGGCAAAGTGCTGAAAAGTAGTGGCAAAGTACTGAAACGTAGTGGCAAAGCACTGAAATGTGTGGCAAAGTACTGAAAAGTTGTGGCAAAGTCGTGGCAAAGTACTGAAAAGTGTGGCAAAGTACTGAAAAGTTGTGGCAAAGTGCTGAAAAGTGTGGCAAAGTACTGACAAGTTGTGGCAAAGTAGTGGCAAAACACTGAAAAGTGTGGCAAAGTACTGAAAAATTGTGGCAAAGTGCTGAAAAGTACTGGCAAACTACTTAAAAGCAGTGGCAAAGTGCTCAAAAGTGTGGCAAAGTTCTGTAAAGTTGTGGCAAAGTGCTGAAATGCAGTGGCAAAGTGCTCAAAAGTGTGGCAAAGTACTGAAAAGTAGTGGCAAAGTGCTGAAAAGTATGGCAAGGTGCGGAAAAGTAGTGGCAAAGTACTGAGAAGTGTGGCAAAGTGCTGAAAAGTTGTGGCAAAGTCGTGGCAAAGTGCTGAAAAGTGTGGCAAAGTACTGAGAAGTGTGGCAAAGTTCTGAAAAATTGTGGCAAAGTGCTGAAAAGTAGTGGCAAAGTAATGAAAAATGTGGCAAAGTACTGAAAAGTTGTGGCAAAGTGCTGAAAAGTAGCGGCAAATTACTGAAAAGTTGTGGCAAAGTGCTGAAAAGTAGTGGCAAAGTACTGAGAAGTGTGGCAAAGTTCTGAAAAGTTGTGGCAAAGTGCTGAAAAGTAGTGGCAAAGTACTGAAAAGTAGTGGCAAATTGCTGAAAAGTGTGGCAAAGTGCTGAAAAGTAGTGGCGAACTACTGAAAAGCAGTGGCAAAGTGCTGAAAAGTATGGCAAAGTACTGAAAAGTTGTTGCAAAGTAGTGGCAAAGCACTGAAAAGTAGTGGCAATGTGCTGAAAAGTTTGGCAAAGTAATGAAAAGTTGTGGCAAAGTGCTGAAAAGTAGTGGCAAAGTAATGAGAAGTGTGGCAAAGTAATGAAAAGTTGTGGCAAAGTCCTGAAAAGTAGTGGCAAAGTACTGAAATGCAGTGGCAAAGTGCTGAAAAGTGTGGCAAAGTACTGAAAAGTTGTTGCAAAGTACTGGCAAAGCACTGAAATGAGTGGCAAAGTACTGAAAAGTTGTGGCAAAGTGCTGAAAAGTAGTGGCAAAGTACTGAAAAATGTGGCAAAGTACTGAAAAGTTGTGGCAAAGTGCTGAAAAGTAGTGGCAAAGTACTGAAAAGTAGTGGCAAAGTGAAGAAAAGTAGTGGCAAAGTGCTGAAAAGTGTGGCAAAGTGCTGAAAAGTAGTGGCAAACTACTGAAAAGCAGTGGCAAAGTGCTGACAAGTATGGCAAAGTACTGAAAAGTTGTTGCAAAGTAGTGGCAAAGCACTGAAATGTGTGGCAAAGTACTGAAAAGTAGTGGCAAAGTGCTGAAAAGTTTGGCAAAGTAATGAAAAGTTGTGGCAAAGTGCTGAAAAGTAGTGGCAAAGCACTGAAATGTGTGGCAAAGTAGTGGCAAATTGCTGAATAGTGTGGCAAAGTACTGAAAAGTTGTAGCAAAGTCGTGGCAAAGTACTGAAAAGTATGGCAAAGTACTGAAAAGTTGTGGCAAAGTGCTGAAAAGTAGTGGCAAAGTACTGAAACGTAGTGGCAAAGTGCTGAAAAGTGTGGTAAAGTACTGAAAAGTTGTGGCAAAGTACTGAAAAGTTGGGGCAAAGTGCTGTAAAGTTGTGGCAAAGTGCTGAAAAGTAGTGGCAAAGTACTGAAAAGTTGTGGCAAAGTGCTGAAAAGTAGTGGCAAAATGCTGAAAAGTAGTGGCAAAGTACTGAAAAGTAGTGGCAAAGTGAAGAAAAGTGTGGCACAGTACTGAAAAGTTGTGGCAAAGTACTGAAAAATGTGGCAAAGTACGGAAAAGTTGTGGCAAAGTGCTGAAAAGTAGCGTCAAAGTACAGAAAAGTTGTGGCAAAGTGCTGAAAAGTAGTGGCAAAGTACTGAAACGTAGTGGCAAAGCACTGAAATGTGTGGCAAAGTACTGAAAAGTTGTGGCAAAGTCGTGGCAAAGTACTGAAAAGTGTGGCAAAGTACTGAAAAGTTGTGGCAAAGTGCTGAAAAGTGTGGCAAAGTACTGACAAGTTGTGGCAAAGTAGTGGCAAAACACTGAAAAGTGTGGCAAAGTACTGAAAAATTGTGGCAAAGTGCTGAAAAGTACTGGCAAACTACTTAAAAGCAGTGGCAAAGTGCTCAAAAGTGTGGCAAAGTTCTGTAAAGTTGTGGCAAAGTGCTGAAATGCAGTGGCAAAGTGCTCAAAAGTGTGGCAAAGTACTGAAAAGTAGTGGCAAAGTGCTGAAAAGTATGGCAAGGTGCGGAAAAGTAGTGGCAAAGTACTGAGAAGTGTGGCAAAGTGCTGAAAAGTTGTGGCAAAGTCGTGGCAAAGTGCTGAAAAGTGTGGCAAAGTACTGAGAAGTGTGGCAAAGTTCTGAAAAATTGTGGCAAAGTGCTGAAAAGTAGTGGCAAAGTAATGAAAAATGTGGCAAAGTACTGAAAAGTTGTGGCAAAGTGCTGAAAAGTAGCGGCAAATTACTGAAAAGTTGTGGCAAAGTGCTGAAAAGTAGTGGCAAAGTACTGAGAAGTGTGGCAAAGTTCTGAAAAGTTGTGGCAAAGTGCTGAAAAGTAGTGGCAAAGTACTGAAAAGTAGTGGCAAATTGCTGAAAAGTGTGGCAAAGTGCTGAAAAGTAGTGGCGAACTACTGAAAAGCAGTGGCAAAGTGCTGAAAAGTATGGCAAAGTACTGAAAAGTTGTTGCAAAGTAGTGGCAAAGCACTGAAAAGTAGTGGCAAAGTGCTGAAAAGTTTGGCAAAGTAATGAAAAGTTGTGGCAAAGTGCTGAAAAGTAGTGGCAAAGTAATGAGAAGTGTGGCAAAGTAATGAAAAGTTGTGGCAAAGTCCTGAAAAGTAGTGGCAAAGTACTGAAATGCAGTGGCAAAGTGCTGAAAAGTGTGGCAAAGTACTGAAAAGTTGTTGCAAAGTACTGGCAAAGCACTGAAATGAGTGGCAAAGTACTAAAAAGTTGTGGCAAAGTGCTGAAAAGTAGTGGCAAAGTACTGAAAAATGTGGCAAAGTACTGAAAAGTTGTGGCAAAGTGCTGAAAAGTAGTGGCAAAGTACTGAAAAGTAGTGGCAAAGTGAAGAAAAGTAGTGGCAAAGTGCTGAAAAGTGTGGCAAAGTGCTGAAAAGTAGTGGCAAACTACTGAAAAGCAGTGGCAAAGTGCTGACAAGTATGGCAAAGTACTGAAAAGTTGTTGCAAAGTAGTGGCAAAGCACTGAAATGTGTGGCAAAGTACTGAAAAGTAGTGGCAAAGTGCTGAAAAGTTTGGCAAAGTAATGAAAAGTTGTGGCAAAGTGCTGAAAAGTAGTGGCAAAGCACTGAAATGTGTGGCAAAGTAGTGGCAAATTGCTGAATAGTGTGGCAAAGTACTGAAAAGTTGTAGCAAAGTCGTGGCAAAGTACTGAAAAGTATGGCAAAGTACTGAAAAGTTGTGGCAAAGTGCTGAAAAGTAGTGGCAAAGTACTTAAAAATGTGGCAAAGTACTGAAAAGTTGTGGCAAAGTGCTGAAAAGTAGTGGCAAAGTACTGAAAAATAGTGGCAAAGTGAAGAAAAGTAGTGGCAAAGTGCTGAAAAGTGTGGCAAAGTGCTGAAAAGTAGTGGCAAACTACTGAAAAGCAGTGGCAAAGTGCTGACAAGTATGGCAAAGTACTGAAAAGTTGTTGCAAAGTAGTGGCAAAGCACTGAAATGTGTGGCAAAGTACTGAAAAGTAGTGGCAAAGTGCTGAAAAGTTTGGCAAAGTAATGAAAAGTTGTGGCAAAGTGCTGAAAAGTAGTGGCAAAGCACTGAAATGTGTGGCAAAGTACTGAAAAGTTGTGGGAAAGTCGTGGCAAAGTACTGAAAAGTGTGGCAAAGTACTGAAAAGTTGTGGCAAAGTGCTGAAAAGTGTGGCAAAGTACTGACCAGTTGTGGCAAAGTAGTGGCAAAACACTGAAAAGTGTGGCAAAGTACTGAAAAATTGTGGCAAAGTGCTGAAAAGTAGTGGCAAACTACTGAAAAGCAGTGGCAAAGTGCTCAAATGTGTGGCAAAGTTCTGTAAAGTTGTGGCAAAGTGCTGAAAAGTAGTGGCAAAGTACTGAAAAGTAGTGGCAAAGTGCTGAAAAGCAGTGGCAAAGTGCTCAAAAGTGTGGCAAAGTAATGAAACGTAGTGGCAAAGTGCTGAAAAGTGTGGCAAAGTACTGAAAAGTTGTGGCAAATTACTAAAAAGTTGTGGCAAAGTGCTGAAAAGTTGTGGCAAAGTGCTGAAAAGTAGTGGCAAAGTACTGAAAAGTAGTGGCAAAGTACTGAAAAGTTGTGGCAAAGTGCTGAAAAGTAGTGGCAAAGTGCTGAAAAGTAGTGGCAAAGTACTGAAAAGTAGTGGCAAAGTGAAGAAAAGTGTGGCACAGTACTGAAAAGTTGTGGCAAAGTACTGAAAAATGTGGCAAAGTACGGAAAAGTTGTGGCAAAGTGCTGAAAAGTAGTGGCAAAGCACTGAAATGTGTGGCAAAGTACTGAAAAGTTGTGGCAAAGTTGTGGCAAAGTACTGAAAAGTGTGGCAATGTACTGAAAAGTTGTGGCAAAGTGATGAAAAGTGTGGCAAAGTACTGACAAGTTGTGGCAAAGTAGTGGCAAAACACTGAAAAGTGTGGCAAAGTACTTAAAAATTGTGGCATAGTGCTGAAAAGTAGTGGCAAACAACTTAAAAGCAGTGGCAAAGTGCTCAAAAGTGTGGCAAAGTTCTGTAAAGTTGTGGCAAAGTGCTTAAAAGTAGTGGCAAAGTACTGAAAAGTAGTGGCAAAGTGCTGAAAAGCAGTGGCAAAGTGCTCAAAAGTGTGGCAAAGTACTGAAAAGTTGTGGCAAAGTGCTGAAAAGTAGTGGCAAATACTGAGAAGTGTGGCAAAGTAATGAAAAGTTGTGGCAAAGTGCTGAAAAGTAGTGGCAAAGTGTGGCAAAGTGTGGCAAAGTGTGGCAAAGTGCTGAAAAGTGTGGCAAAGTACTGAAAATTTGTGGCAAAGTGCTGAAAAGTAGTGGCAAAGTACTGAGAAGTGTGGCAAAGTTCTGAAAAGTTGTGGCAAAGTGCTGAAAAGTAGTGGCAAAGTACTGAAAAGTAGTGGCAAAGTGCTGAAAAGTGTGGCAAAGTGCTGAAAAATAGTGGCAAACTACTGAAAAGCAGTGGCAAATGCTGAAAAGTATGGCAAAGTACTGAAAAGTTGTTGCAAAGTAGTGGCAAAGCACTGAAATGTGTGGCAAAGTACTGAAAAGTAGTGGCAATGTGCTGAAAAGTTTGGCAAAGTAATGAAAATTTGTGGCAAAGTGCTGAAAAGTAGTGGCAAAGTACTGAGAAGTGTGGCAAAGTTCTGAAAAGTTGTGGCAAAGTGCTGAAAAGTAGTGGCAAAGTAATGAAACGTAGTGGCAAAGTACTGAAAAGTGTGGCAATGTACTGAAAAGTTGTGGCAAAGTGATGAAAAGTGTGGCAAAGTACTGACAAGTTGTGGCAAAGTAGTGGCAAAACACTGAAAAGTGTGGCAAAGTACTTAAAAATTGTGGCATAGTGCTGAAAAGTAGTGGCAAACAACTTAAAAGCAGTGGCAAAGTGCTCAAAAGTGTGGCAAAGTTCTGTAAAGTTGTGGCAAAGTGCTTAAAAGTAGTGGCAAAGTACTGAAAAGTAGTGGCAAAGTGCTGAAAAGCAGTGGCAAAGTGCTCAAAAGTGTGGCAAAGTACTGAAAAGTTGTGGCAAAGTGCTGAAAAGTAGTGGCAAAGTGTGGCAAAGTGTGGCAAAGTGTGGCAAAGTGTGGCAAAGTGCTGAAAAGTGTGGCAAAGTACTGAAAATTTGTGGCAAAGTGCTGAAAAGTAGTGGCAAAGTACTGAGAAGTGTGGCAAAGTTCTGAAAAGTTGTGGCAAAGTGCTGAAAAGTAGTGGCAAAGTACTGAAAAGTAGTGGCAAAGTGCTGAAAAGTGTGGCAAAGTGCTGAAAAATAGTGGCAAACTACTGAAAAGCAGTGGCAAATGCTGAAAAGTATGGCAAAGTACTGAAAAGTTGTTGCAAAGTAGTGGCAAAGCACTGAAATGTGTGGCAAAGTACTGAAAAGTAGTGGCAATGTGCTGAAAAGTTTGGCAAAGTAATGAAAATTTGTGGCAAAGTGCTGAAAAGTAGTGGCAAAGTACTGAGAAGTGTGGCAAAGTTCTGAAAAGTTGTGGCAAAGTGCTGAAAAGTAGTGGCAAAGTACTGAAAAGTAGTGGCAAAGTGCTGAAAAGTGTGGCAAAGTGCTTAAAAGTAGTGGCAAACTACTGAAAAGCAGTGGCAAAGTGCTGACAAGTATGGCAAAGTACTGAAAAGTTGTTGCAAAGTAGTGGCAAAGCACTGAAATGTGTGGCAAAGTACTGAAAAGTACTGGCAAAGTGCTGAAAAGTTTGGCAAAGTAATGAAAAGTTGTGGCAAAGTGCTGAAAAGTAGTGGCAAAATAATGAGAATTGTGGCAAAGTAATGAAAAGTTGTGGCAAAGTAATGAAAAGTAGTGGCAAAGTACTGAAATGCAGTAGCAAAGTGCTGAAAAGTGTGGCAAAGTACTGAAAAGTTGTTGCAAAGTACTGGCAAAGCACTGAAATGTGTGGCAAAGTAATGAAAAGTTGTGGCAAAGTCGTGGCAAAGTACTGAAAAGTGTGGCAAAGTACTGACAAGTTGTGGCAAAGTGATGAAAAGTGTGGCAAAGTACTGACAAGTTGTGGCAAAGTAGTGGCAAAACACTGAAAAGTGTGGCAAAGTACTGAAAAATTGTGGCAAAGTGCTGAAAAGTAGTGGCAAACAACTTAAAAGCAGTGGCAAAGTGCACAAAAGTGTGGCAAAGTTCTGTAAAGTTGTGGCAAAGTGCTTAAAAGTAGTGGCAAAGAACTGAAAAGTAGTGGCAAAGTGCTGAAAAGCAGTGGCAATGTGCTCAAAAGTGTGGCAAAGTACTGAAAAGTTGTGGCAAAGTGCTGAAAAGTAGTGGCAAATACTGAGAAGTGTGGCAAAGTAATGAAAAGTTGTGGCAAAGTGCTGAAAAGTAGTGGCAAAGTTTGGCAAAGTGTGGCAAAGAGTGGCAAAGTGTGGCAAAGTGCTGAAAAGTGTGGCAAAGTACTGAAAATTTGTGGCAAAGTGCTGAAAAGTAGTGGCAAAGTACTGAGAAGTGTGGCAAAGTTCTGAAAAGTTGTGGCAAAGTGCTGAAAAGTAGTGGCAAAGTACTGAAAAGTAGTGGCAAAGTGCTAAAAAGTGTGGCAAAGTGCTGAAAAATAGTGGCAAACTACTGAAAAGCAGTGGCAAAGTGCTGAAAAGTAGTGGCAAAGTACTGAGAAGTGTGGCAAAGTTCTGAAATGTTGTGGCAAAGTGCTGAAAAGTAGTGGCAAATTACTGAAAAGTAGTGGCAAAGTGCTGAAATGTGTGGCAAAGTACTGAAAAGTACTGGCAAAGTGCTGAAAAGTTTGGCAAAGTAATGAAAAGTTGTGGCAAAGTGCTGAAAAGTACTGGCAAAATAATGAGAATTGTGGCAAAGTAATGAAAAGTTGTGGCAAAGTCCTGAAAAGTAGTGGCAAAGTACTGAAATGCAGTAGCAAAGTGCTGAAAAGTGTGGCAAAGTACTGAAAAGTTGTTGCAAAGTACTGGCAAAGCACTGAAATGTGTGGCAAAGTACTGAAAAGTTGTGGCAAAGTCGTGGCAAAGCACTGAAAAGTGTGGCAAAGAACTGACAAGTTGTGGCAAAGTGCTGAAAAGTAGTGGCAAAGTACTGAAAAGTTGTGGCAAAGTGCTGAAAAGTAGTGGCAAAGTACTGAGAAGTGTGGCAAAGTTCTGAAAAGTTGTGGCAAAGTGCTGAAAAGTAGTGGCAGAGTACTGAAAAGTAGTGGCAAAGTGCTGAAAAGTGTGGCAAAGTGCTGAAAATAGTGGCAAACTACTGAAAAGCAGTGGCAAAGTGCTGAAAAGTATGGCAAAGTAATGAAAAGTTGTTGCAAAGTAGTGGCAAAGCAATAAAATGTGTGGCAAAGTACTGAAAAGTAGTGGCAAAGTGCTGAAAAGTTTGGCAAAGTAATGAAAAGTTGTACCAAAGTGCAGAAAAGTAGTGGCAAAGTAATGAGAAAAGTGGCAAAGTAATGAAAAGTTGTGGCAAAGTCCTGAAAAGTAGTGGCAAAGTACTGAAATGCAGTGGCAAAGTGCTGAAAAGTGTAGCAAAGTACTGAAAAGTTGTTGCAAAGTACTGGCAAAGCACTGAAATGTGTGGCAAAGTACTGAAAAGTTGTGGCAAAGTCGTGTCAAAGCACTGAAAAGTGTGGCAAAGAACTGAAAAGTGTGGCAAAGTACTGAAAAGTTGTAGCAATGTCGTGGCAAAGTACTGAAAAGTATGGCAAAGTGCTGAAAAGTAGTGGCAAAGTACTGAAAAATGTGGCAAAGTACTGAAAAATTGTGGCAAAGTGCTGAAAAGTAGTGGCAAAGTACTGAAAAGTAGTGGCAAAGTGAAGAAAAGTGTGGCACAGTACTGAAAAGTTGTGGCAAAGTGCTGAAAAGTAGTGGCAGAGTACAGAAAAGTTGTGGCAAAGTGCTGAAAAGTAGTGGCAAAGTACTGAAACGTAGTGGCAAAGTGCTGAAAAGTGTGGTAAAGTACTGAAAAGTTGTGGCAAAGTACTGAAAAGTTGGGGCAAAGTGCTGTAAAGTTGTGGCAAAGTGCTGAAAAGTAGTGGCAAAGTACTGAAAAGTAATGGCAAAGTACTGAAAAGTTGTGGCAAAGTGCTGAAAAGTAGAGGCAAAATGCTGAAAAGTAGTGGCAAAGTACTGAAAAGTAGTGGCAAAGTGAAGAAAAGTGTGGCACAGTACTGAAAAGTTGTGGCAAAGTACTGAAAAATGTGGCAAAGTACGGAAAAGTTGTGGCAAAGTGCTGAAAAGTAGCGTCAAAGTACAGAAAAGTTGTGGCAAAGTGCTGAAAAGTAGTGGCAAAGTACTGAAACGTAGTGGCAAAGCACTGAAATGTGTGGCAAAGTACTGAAAAGTTGTGGCAAAGTCGTGGCAAAGTACTGAAAAGTGTGGCAAAGTACTGAAAAGTTGTGGCAAAGTGCTGAAAAGTGTGGCAAAGTACTGACAAGTTGTGGCAAAGTAGTGGCAAAACACTGAAAAGTGTGGCAAAGTACTGAAAAATTGTGGCAAAGTGCTGAAAAGTACTGGCAAACTACTTAAAAGCAGTGGCAAAGTGCTCAAAAGTGTGGCAAAGTTCTGTAAAGTTGTGGCAAAGTGCTGAAAAGTAGTGGCAAAGTACTGAAAAGTAGTGGCAAAGTGCTGAAAAGCAGTGGCAAAGTGCTCAAAAGTGTGGCAATGTACTGAAAAGTAGTGGCAAAGTGCTGAAAAGTATGGCAAAGTGCTGAAAAGTAGTGGCAAACTACTGAAAAGCAGTGGCAAAGTGCTGAAAAGTATGGCAAAGTACTGAAAAGTTGTGGCAATGTGCTGAAAAGTAGTGGCAAAGTACTGAGAAGTGTGGCAAAGTAATGAAAAGTTGTGGCAAGGTGCGGAAAAGTAGTGGCAAAGTACTGAGAAGTGTGGCAAAGTGCTGAAAAGTTGTGGCAAAGTCGTGGCAAAGTGCTGAAAAGTGTGGCAAAGTACTGAGAAGTGTGGCAAAGTTCTGAAAAGTTGTGGCAAAGTGCTGAAAAGTAGTTGCAAAGTAATGAAAAATGTGGCAAAGTACTGAAAAGTTGTGGCAAAGTGCTGAAAAGTAGCGGCAAATTACTGAAAAGTTGTGGCAAAGTGCTGAAAAGTAGTGGCAAAGTACTGAGAAGTGTGGCAAAGTTCTGAAAAGTTGTGGCAAAGTGCTGAAAAGTAGTGGCAAAGTACTGAAAAGTAGTGGCAAATTGCTGAAAAGTGTGGCAAAGTGCTGAAAAGTAGTGGCGAACTACTGAAAAGCAGTGGCAAAGTGCTGAAAAGTATGGCAAAGTACTGAAAAGTTGTTGCAAAGTAGTGGCAAAGCACTGAAAAGTAGTGGCAAAGTGCTGAAAAGTTTGGCAAAGTAATGAAAAGTTGTGGCAAAGTGCTGAAAAGTAGTGGCAAAGTAATGAGAAGTGTGGCAAAGTAATGAAAAGTTGTGGCAAAGTCCTGAAAAGTAGTGGCAAAGTACTGAAATGCAGTGGCAAAGTGCTGAAAAGTGTGGCAAAGTACTGAAAAGTTGTTGCAAAGTACTGGCAAAGCACTGAAATGAGTGGCAAAGTACTGAAAAGTTGTGGCAAAGTGCTGAAAAGTAGTGGCAAAGTACTGAAAAATGTGGCAAAGTACTGAAAAGTTGTGGCAAAGTGCTGAAAAGTAGTGGCAAAGTACTGAAAAGTAGTGGCAAAGTGAAGAAAAGTAGTGGCAAAGTGCTGAAAAGTGTGGCAAAGTGCTGAAAAGTAGTGGCAAACTACTGAAAAGCAGTGGCAAAGTGCTGACAAGTATGGCAAAGTACTGAAAAGTTGTTGCAAAGTAGTGGCAAAGTACTGAGAAGTGTGGCAAAGTTCTGAAAAGTTGTGGCAAAGTACTGAAAAGTAGTGGCAAAGTACTGAAAAGTTGTGGCAAAGTGCTGAAAAGTAGTGGCAAAGTGCTGAAAAGTAGTGGCAAAGTACTGAAAAGTAGTGGCAAAGTGAAGAAAAGTGTGGCACAGTACTGAAAAGTTGTGGCAAAGTACTGAAAAATGTGGCAAAGTACGGAAAAGTTGTGGCAAAGTGCTGAAAAGTAGTGGCAAAGCACTGAAATGTGTGGCAAAGTACTGAAAAGTTGTGGCAATGTTGTGGCAAAGTACTGAAAAGTGTGGCAATGTAATGAAAAGTTGTGGCAAAGTGATGAAAAGTGTGGCAAAGTACTGACAAGTTGTGGCAAAGTAGTGGCAAAACACTGAAAAGTGTGGCAAAGTACTGAAAAATTGTGGCAAAGTGCTGAAAAGTAGTGGCAAACAACTTAAAAGCAGTGGCAAAGTGCTCAAAAGTGTGGCAAAGTTCTGTAAAGTTGTGGCAAAGTGCTTAAAAGTAGTGGCAAAGTACTGAAAAGTAGTGGCAAAGTGCTGAAAAGCAGTGGCAAAGTGCTCAAAAGTGTGGCAAAGTACTGAAAAGTTGTGGCAAAGTGCTGAAAAGTAGTGGCAAATACTGAGAAGTGTGGCAAAGTAATGAAAAGTTGTGGCAAAGTGCTGAAAAGTAGTGGCAAAGTGTGGCAAAGTGTGGCAAAGTGTGGCAAAGTGTGGCAAAGTGCTGAAAAGTGTGGCAAAGTACTGAAAATTTGTGGCAAAGTGCTGAAAAGTAGTGGCAAAGTACTGAGAAGTGTGGCAAAGTTCTGAAAAGTTGTGGCAAAGTGCTGAAAAGTAGTGGCAAAGTACTGAAAAGTAGTGGCAAAGTGCTGAAAAGTGTGGCAAAGTGCTGAAAAATAGTGGCAAACTACTGAAAAGCAGTGGCAAATGCTGAAAAGTATGGCAAAGTACTGAAAAGTTGTTGCAAAGTAGTGGCAAAGCACTGAAATGTGTGGCAAAGTAGTGAAAAGTAGTGGCAATGTGCTGAAAAGTTTGGCAAAGTAATGAAAATTTGTGGCAAAGTGCTGAAAAGTAGTGGCAAAGTACTGAGAAGTGTGGCAAAGTTCTGAAAAGTTGTGGCAAAGTGCTGAAAAGTAGTGGCAAAGTACTGAAAAGTAGTGGCAAAGTGCTGAAAAGTGTGGCAAAGTGCTGAAAAGTAGTGGCAAACTACTGAAAAGCAGTGGCAAAGTGCTGACAAGTATGGCAAAGTACTGAAAAGTTGTTGCAAAGTAGTGGCAAAGCACTGAAATTTGTGGCAAAGTACTGGCAAAGTGCTGAAAAGTTTGGCAAAGTAATGAAAAGTTGTGGCAAAGTGCTGAAAAGTAGTGGCAAAATAATGATAATTGTGGCAAAGTAATGAAAAGTTGTGGCAAAGCCCTGAAAAGTAGTGGCAAAGTACTGAAATGCAGTAGCAAAGTGCTGAAAAGTGTGGCAAAGTACTGAAAAGTTGTTGCAAAGTACTGGCAAAGCACTGAAATGTGTGGCAAAGTACTGAAAAGTTGTGGCAAAGTCGTGGCAAAGTACTGAAAAGTGTGGCAAAGTACTGAAAAGTTGTGGCAAAGTGATGAAAAGTGTGGCAAAGTACTGACAAGTTGTGGCAAAGTAGTGGCAAACTACTGAAAAGCAGTGGCAAATGCTGAAAAGTATGGCAAAGTACTGAAAAGTTGTTGCAAAGTAGTGGCAAAGCACTGAAATGTGTGGCAAAGTACTGAAAAGTAGTGGCAATGTGCTGAAAAGTTTGGCAAAGTAATGAAAATTTGTGGCAAAGTGCTGAAAAGTAGTGGCAAAGTACTGAGAAGTGTGGCAAAGTTCTGAAAAGTTGTGGCAAAGTGCTGAAAAGTAGTGGCAAAGTACTGAAAAGTAGTGGCAAAGTGCTGAAAAGTGTGGCAAAGTGCTGAAAAGTAGTGGCAAACTACTGAAAAGCAGTGGCAAAGTGCTGACAAGTATGGCAAAGTACTGAAAAGTTGTGGCAAAGTAGTGGCAAAGCACTGAAATATGTGGCAAAGTACTGAAAAGTACTGGCAAAGTGCTGAAAAGTTTGGCAAAGTAATGAAAAGTTGTGGCAAAGTGCTGAAAAGTAGTGGCAAAATAATGAGAATTGTGGCAAAGTAATGAAAAGTTGTGGCAAAGTCCTGAAAAGTAGTGGCAAAGTACTGAAATGCAGTAGCAAAGTGCTGAAAAGTGTGGCAAAGTACTGAAAAGTTGTTGCAAAGTACTGGCAAAGCACTGAAATGTGTGGCAAAGTACTGAAAAGTTGTGGCAAAGTCGTGGCAAAGCACTGAAAAGTGTGGCAAAGAACTGACAAGTTGTGGCAAAGTGCTGAAAAGTAGTGGCAAACTATTTTAAAGGAGTGGTAAAGTGCTGAAAAGTGTGGCAAAGTACTGAAAAGTTGTGGCAAAGTAGTAGCAAATTGCTGAAAAGTGTGGCAAAGTAGTGAAAAGTGTGGCAAAGTACTGAAAAGTTGTAGCAAAGTCGTGGCAAAGTACTGAAAAGTTGTGGCAAAGTAATGAAAAATATGGCAAAGTAATGAAA
This sequence comes from Saccoglossus kowalevskii, assembly GCF_978046115.1. Taxonomy (NCBI): domain Eukaryota; kingdom Metazoa; phylum Hemichordata; class Enteropneusta; family Harrimaniidae; genus Saccoglossus; species Saccoglossus kowalevskii. The sequence continues at coordinate 172,664 of NW_028188617.1, read as the reverse complement.
AGTTGTGACAAAGTGCTGAAAAGTAGTGGCAAAGTACAGAAAAGTTGTGGCAAAGTGCTGAAAAGTAGTGGCAAAGTAGTGAAACGTAGTGGCAAAGTGCTGAAAAGTGTGGCAAAGTACTGAAAAGTTGTGGCAAAGTACTGAAAAGTTGTGGCAAAGTGCTGAAAAGTTGTGGCAAAGTGCTGAAAAGTAGTGGCAAAGTACTGAAAAGTAGTGGCAAAGTACTGAAAAGCTGTGGCAAAGTGCTGAAAAGTAGTGGCAAAGTGCTGAAAAGTAGTGGCAAAGTACTGAAAAGTATTGGCAAAGTGAAGAAAAGTGTGGCACTGTAATGAAAAGTTGTGGCAAAGTACTGAAAAATGTGGCAAAGTACTGAAAAGTTGTGGCAAAGTGCTGAAAAGTAGTGGCAAAGTACACAAAAGTTGTGGCAAAGCGCTGAAAAGTAGTGGCAAAGTACTGAAACGTAGTGGCAAAGTAGTGGCAAAGCACTGAAAAGTATGGCAAAGTACTGAAAAGTTGTGGTAAAGTGCTGAAAAGTAGTGGCAAACTACTGAAAAGCAGTGGTAAAGTGCTGAAAAGTGTGGCAAAGTAATGAAAAGTTGTGGCAAAGTGCTGAAAAGTAGTGGCAAAGTACTGAAAAGTAGTGGCAAAGTGCTGAAAAGTGTGGCATAGTACTGACAAGTTGTGGCAAAGTAGTGACAAAGCACTGAAAAGTGTGGCAAAGTACTGACAAGTTGTGGCAAAGTGCGGAAAAGTAGAGGCAAACTATTTTAAAGGAGTGGTAAAGTGCTGAAAATTGTGGTAAAGTACTGAAAAGTTCTGGCAAAGTAGTGGCAAATTGCTGAAAAGTGTGGCAAAGTACTGAAAAGTTGTGGCAAAGTAGTAGCAAATTGCTGAAAAGTGTGGCAAAGTAGTGAAAAGTGTGGCAAAGTACTGAAAAGTTGTAGCAAAGTCGTGGCAAAGTACTGAAAAGTTGTGGCAAAGTAATGAAAAATGTGGCAAAGTAATGAAAAGTTGTGGCAAAGTGCTGAAAAGTCGTGGCAAAGTACAGAAAAGTTGTGGCAAAGTGCTGAAAAGTAGTGGCAAAGTAGTGAAACGTAGTGGCAAAGTGCTGAAAAGTGTGGCAAAGTACTGAAAAGTTGTGGCAAAGTACTGAAAAGTTGTGGCAAAGTGCTGAAAAGTTGTGGCAAAGTGCTGAAAAGTAGTGGCAAAGTACTGAAAAGTAGTGGCAAAGTACTGAAAAGCTGTGGCAAAGTGCTGAAAAGTAGTGGCAAAGTGCTGAAAAGTAGTGGCAAAGTACTGAAAAGTATTGGCAAAGTGAAGAAAAGTGTGGCACTGTAATGAAAAGTTGTGGCAAAGTACTGAAAAATGTGGCAAAGTACTGAAAAGTTGTGGCAAAGTGCTGAAAAGTAGTGGCAAAGTACACAAAAGTTGTGGCAAAGCGCTGAAAAGTAGTGGCAAAGTACTGAAACGTAGTGGCAAAGTAGTGGCAAAGTACTGAAAAGTGTGGCATAGTACTGACAAGTTGTGGCAAAGTAGTGACAAAGCACTGAAAAGTGTGGCAAAGTACTGACAAGTTGTGGCAAAGTGCGGAAAAGTAGTGGCAAACTATTTTAAAGGAGTGGTAAAGTGCTGAAAATTGTGGTAAAGTACTGAAAAGTTCTGGCAAAGTAGTGGCAAATTGCTGAAAAGTGTGGCAAAGTACTGAAAAGTGTGGCAAAGTACTGAAAAGTTGTAGCAAAGTACTGACAAATGTGGCAATGTACTGAAAAGTTGTGGCAAAGTGCTGAAAAGTAGTGGCAAAGTACAGAAAAGTTGTGGCAAAGTGCTGAAAAGTAGTGGCAAAGTACTGAAACGCAGTGGCAAAGTGCAGAAAAGTGTGGCAAAGTACTGACAAGTTGTGGCAAAGTAGTGGCAAAGCACTGAAAAGTGTGGCAAGGTACTGAAAAATAGTGGCAAAGTGCTGAAAAGTAGTGGCAAAATACTGAAAAGCAGTGGCAAAGTGCTCAAAAGTGTGGCAAAGTACTGAAAAGTGGTGGCAAAGTGGTGGCAAACACTGAAAAGTGTGGCAAAGTACTGAAAAGTTGTGGCAAAGTGCTGAAAAGTAGTGGCAAAGTACTGAGAAGTGAGTCAAAGTACAGAAAAGTTGTTGCAAAGAAGTGGCAAAGCACTGAAATGTGTGGCAAAGTACTGAAAAGTTGTGGCAAAGTCGTGGCAAAGTACTGAAAAGTGTGGCAAAGTACTAAAAAGTTGTGGCAAAGTGCTGAAAAGTGTGGCAAAGTACTGAAAAGTTGTTGCAAAGTAGTGGCAAAGCACTGGAATGTGTGGCAAAGTACTGAAAAGTTGTGGCAAAGTCGTGGCAAAGTAATGAAAAGTGTGGCAAAATAAACAAAAGTTGTGGCAAAGTGCTGAAAAGTAGTGGCAAAGTATTGAAAAGTGTGGCAAAGTGCTGAAAAGTAGTGGCAAAGTAGTGAAGAGTGTTGCAAAGTACTGAAAAGCAGTAGCAAAGTATTGAAAAGTGTGGCAAAGTACTGAAAAGTTGTGGTAAAGTGCTGAAAAGTAGTATCAAACTACTGAAAAGCAGTGGTAAAGTGCTGAAAAGTGTGGCAAAGTAATGAAAAGTTGTGACAAAGTAGTTGCAAAGCACTGAAAAGTGTGGCAAAGTGCTGAAAAGTAGTGGCAAAGTACTGAAAAGTAGTGGCAAACTACTGAAAAGCAGTGGTAAAGTGCTGAAAAGTGTGGCAAAGTAATGAAAAGTTGTGGCAAAGTGCTGAAAAGTAGTAGCAAAGTACTGAAAAGTAGTGGCAAAGTGCTGAAAAGTGTGGCATAGTACTGACAAGTTGTGGCAAAGTAGTGACAAAGCACTGAAAAGTGTGGCAAAGTACTGACAAGTTGTGGCAAAATGCAGAAAAGTAGTGGCAAACTATTTTAAAGGAGTGGTAAAGTGCTGAAAATTGTGGTAAAGTACTGAAAAGTTCTGGCAAAGTAGTGGCAAATTGCTGAAAAGTGTGGCACAGTACTGAAAAGTTGTGGCAAAGTACTGAAAAATGTGGCAATGTACTGAAAAGTTGTGGCAAAGTGCTGAAAAGTAGTGGCAAATTACAGAAAAGTTGTAGCAAAGTGCTGAAAAGTAGTGGCAAAGTACTGAAACGTAGTGGCAAAGTGCTGAAAAGTGTGGCAAAGTACTGACAAGTTGTGGCAAAGTAGTGGCAAAGCAGTGAAAAGTGTGGCAAAGTACTGAAAAATTGTGGCAAAGTGCTGAAAAGTAGTGGCAAACTACTGAAAAGCAGTGGCAAAGTGCTCAAAAGTGTGGCAAAGTACTGAAAAGTTGTGGCAAAGTGGTGGCAAAGCACTGAAAAGTGTGGCAAAGTACTGAAAAGTTGTGGCAAAGTGCTGAAAAGTAGTGGCAAAGTAATGAGAAGTGTGTCAAAGTACAGAAAAGTTGTTGCAAAGTAGTGGCAAAGCACTGAAATGTGGGGCAAAGTACTGAAAAGTTGTGGCAAAGTCGTGGCAAAGTACTGAAAAGTGTGGCAAAGTACTAAAAAGTTGTGGCAAAGTGCTGAAAAGTGTGGCAAAGTACTGAAAAGTAGTTGTAAAGTAGTGGCAAAGCACTGGAATGTGTGGCAAAGTACTGAAAAGTTGTGGCAAAGTCGAGGCAAAGTAATGAAAAGTGTGGCAAAGTACAGAAAAGTTGTGGCAAAGTGCTGAAAAGTAGTGGCAAAGTACTGAAAAGTGTGGCAAAGTGCTGAAAAGTAGTGGCAAAGTAGTGAAAAGTGTGGCAAAGTACTGAAAAGCAGTAGCAAAGTACTGAAAAGTGTGGCAAAGTACTGAAAAATTGTGGTAAAGTGCTGAAAAGTAGTGGCAAACTACTGAAAAGCAGTGGTAAAGTGCTGAAAAGTGTGGCAAAGTAATGAAAAGTAGTGGAAAAGTAATGAGAATTGTGGCAAAGTAATGAAAAGTTGTGGCAAAGTCCTGAAAAGTAGTGGCAAAGTACTGAAATGAAGAAGCAAAGTGCTGAAAAGTGTGGCAAAGTACTGAAAAGTTGTTGCAAAGTACTGGCAAAGCACTGAAATGTGTGGCAAAGTACTGAAAAGTTGTGGCAAAGTGCTGAAAAGTAGTGGCAAAGTAGTGAAACGTAGTGGCAAAGTGCTGAAAAGTGTGGCAAAGTACTGAAAAGTTGTGGCGAAGTACTGAAAAGTTGTGGCAAATTGCTGAAAAGTTGTGGCAAAGTGCTGAAAAGTAGTGGCAAAGTACTGAAAAGTAGTGGCAAAGTACTGAAAAGTTGTGGCAAAGTGCTGAAAAGTAGTGGCAAAGTGCTGAAAAGTAGTGGCAAAGTACTGAAAAGTATTGGCAAAGTGAAGAAAAGTGTGGCACAGTACTGAAAAGTTGTGGCAAAGTACTGAAAAATGTGGCAAAGTACTGAAAAGTTGTGGCAAAGTGCTGAAAAGTAGTGGCAAAGTACACAAAAGTTGTGGCAAAGCGCTGAAAAGTAGTGGCAAAGTACTGAAACGTAGTGGCAAAGCACTGAAATGTGTGGCAAAGTACTGAAAAGTTGTGGCAAAGTCGTGGCAAAGTACTGAAAAGTGAGGCAAAGTACTGAAAAGTTGTGGCAAAGTGCTGAAAAGTGTGGCAAAGTACTGAACAGTTGTGGCAAAGTAGTGGCAAAACACTGAAAAGTGTGGCAAAGTTCTGAAAAATTGTGGCAAAGTACTGAAAAGTAGTGGCAAACTACTTAAAAGCAGTGGCAAAGTGCTCAAAAGTGTGGCAAAGTTCTGTAAAGTTGTGGAAAAGTGCTGAAAAGCAGTGGCAAAGTGCTCAAAAGTGTGGCAAAGTACTGAAAAGTAGTGGCAAAGTGCTGTAAAGTGTGGCAAATTGCTGAAAAGTAGTGGCAAAGTGCTGAAAAGTAGTGGCAAAGTACTGAGAAGTGTGGCAAAGTAATGAAAAGTTGTGGCAAAGTGCTGAAAAGTAGTGGCAAAGTAGTGAAAAGTAGTGGCAAAGTGCTGAAAAGTGTGGCAAAGTACTGAAAATTTGTGGCAAAGTGCTGAAAAGTAGTGGGAAATTACTGTGAATTGGTTCAAAGTACTGAAAAGTTGTGGCAAATTGCTGAAAAGTAGTTGCAAAGTACAGAAATGTGTGGCAAAGTACTGAAAAGTTGTGGCAAAGTCGTGGCAAAGTACTGAAAAGTGTGGCAAAGTACTGAAAAGTTATGGCAAAGTGCTGAAAAGTAGTGGCAAAGTACTGAAAAAAGTGGCATAGTACTGAAATGTTGTGGTAAAGTGCTGAAAAGTAGTGGCAAAGTATTTAAAAGTAGTGGCAAAGTGTTGAAAAGTGTAGCACAGTTCTGAAAAGTATGGCAAAGTACTGAAAAGTTGTGGCAAAGTGCTGAAAAGTAGTGGCAAAGTAGTGAAAAGTTGTGGCAAAGTGCTGAAAAGTAGTGGTAAAGTACTGAGAAGTGTGGCAAAGTTCTGAAAAGTTGTGGCAAAGTGCTGAAAAGTAGTGGCAAAGTCCTGAAAAGTAGTGGCAAAGTACTGAAATGCAGTGGCAAATTACTTAAATGCAGTGGCAAAGTGCTGAAAAGTGTGGCAAAGTACTGAAAAGTTGTTGCAAAGTACTGGCAAAGCACTGAAATGTGTTGCAAAGTACAGAAAAGTTGTGGCAAAGTGCTGAAAAGTAGTGGCAAAGTACTGAAACGTAGTGGCAATGTGCTGAAAAGTGTGGCAAAGTACTGACAAGTTGTGGCAAAGTAGTGGCAAAACACTGAAAAGTGTGGCAAAGTACTGAAAAAATGTGGTAAAGTGCTGAAAAGTAGTGGCAAAGTTCTGAAATGCAGTGGCAAAGTGCTGAAAAGTGTGGCAAAGTACTGAAAAGTTGTTGCAAAGTACTTGCAAAGCACTGAAATGTGTGGCAAAGTACTGAAAAGTTGTGGCAAAGTCGTGGCAAAGCACTGAAAAGTGTGGCAAAGAACTGACAAGTTGTGGCAAAGTGCTGAAAAGTAGTGGCAAACTATTTTAAAGGAGTGGTAAAGTGCTGAAAAGTGTGGCAAAGTACTGAAAAGTGGTGGCAAAGTAGTGGCAAATTGCTCAAAAGTGTGGCAAAGTACTGAAAAGTGTGGCAAACTACTGAAAAGTATAGCAAAGTACTGAAAAGTTGTGGCAAAGTGCTGAAAAGTAGTGGCAAAGTACTGAAAAGTTGTGGCAAAGTGCTGAAAAGTAGTGGCAAAGTACTGAAAAGTAGTGGCAAAGTGAAGAAAAGTGTGGCACAGTACTGAAAAATGTGGCACAGTACTGAAAAGTTGTGGCAAAGTGCTGAAAAGTAGTGGTATAGTACAGAAAAGTTGTGGCAAAGTGCTGAAAAGTAGTGGCAAAGTACTGAAACGTAGTGGCAAAGTGCTGAAAAGTAGTGGCAAAGTACTGAAAAGTAGTGGCAAAGTACTGAAAAGTTGTGGCAAAGTGCTGAAAAGTAGTGGCAAAGTGCTGAAAAGTAGTGGCAAAGTACTGAAAAGTATTGGCAAAGTGAAGAAAAGTGTGGCACAGTACTGAAAAGTTGTGGCAAAGTACTGAAAAATGTGGCAAAGTACTGAAAAGTTGTGGCAAAGTGCTGAAAAGTAGTGGCAAAGTACACAAAAGTTGTGGCAAAGCGCTGAAAAGTAGTGGCAAAGTACTGAAACGTAGTGGCAAAGCACTGAAATGTGTGGCAAAGTACTGAAAAGTTGTGGCAAAGTCGTGGCAAAGTACTGAAAAGTGAGGCAAAGTACTGAAAAGTTGTGGCAAAGTGCTGAAAAGTGTGGCAAAGTACTGAACAGTTGTGGCAAAGTAGTGGCAAAACACTGAAAAGTGTGGCAAAGTACTGAAAAATTTTGGCAAAGTACTGAAAAGTAGTGGCAAACTACTTAAAAGCAGTGGCAAAGTGCTCAAAAGTGTGGCAAAGTTCTGTAAAGTTGTGGCAAAGTGCTGAAAAGCAGTGGCAAAGTGCTCAAAAGTGTGGCAAAGTACTGAAAAGTAGTGGCAAAGTGCTGTAAAGTGTGGCAAATTGCTGAAAAGTAGTGGCAAAGTGCTGAAAAGTAGTAGCAAAGTACTGAGAAGTGTGGCAAAGTAATGAAAAGTTGTGGCAAAGTGCTGAAAAGTAGTGGCAAAGTAGTGAAAAGTAGTGGCAAAGTGCTGAAAAGTGTGGCAAAGTACTGAAAATTTGTGGCAAAGTGCTGAAAAGTAGTGGGAAATTACTGTGAATTGGTTCAAAGTACTGAAAAGTTGTGGCAAATTGCTGAAAAGTAGTTGCAAAGTACAGAAATGTGTGGCAAAGTACTGAAAAGTTGTGGCAAAGTCGTGGCAAAGTACTGAAAAGTGTGGCAAAGTACTGAAAAGTTATGGCAAAGTGCTGAAAAGTAGTGGCAAAGTACTGAAAAAAGTGGCATAGTACTGAAAAGTTGTGGTAAAGTGCTGAAAAGTAGTGGCAAAGTATTTAAAAGTAGTGGCAAAGTGTTGAAAAGTGTAGCACAGTTCTGAAAAGTATGGCAAAGTACTGAAAAGTTGTGGCAAAGTGCTGAAAAGTAGTGGCAAAGTAGTGAAAAGTTGTGGCAAAGTGCTGAAAAGTAGTGGTAAAGTACTGAGAAGTGTGGCAAAGTTCTGAAAAGTTGTGGCAAAGTGCTGAAAAGTAGTGGCAAAGTCCTGAAAAGTAGTGGCAAAGTACTGAAATGCAGTGGCAAATTACTTAAATGCAGTGGCAAAGTGCTGAAAAGTGTGGCAAAGTACTGAAAAGTTGTTGCAAAGTACTGGCAAAGCACTGAAATGTGTGGCAAAGTACAGAAAAGTTGTGGCAAAGTGCTGAAAAGTAGTGGCAAAGTACTGAAACGTAGTGGCAATGTGCTGAAAAGTGTGGCAAAGTACTGACAAGTTGTGGCAAAGTAGTGGCAAAACACTGAAAAGTGTGGCAAAGTACTGAAAAAATGTGGTAAAGTGCTGAAAAGTAGTGGCAAAGTTCTGAAATGCAGTGGCAAAGTGCTGAAAAGTGTGGCAAAGTACTGAAAAGTTGTTGCAAAGTACTTGCAAAGCACTGAAATGTGTGGCAAAGTACTGAAAAGTTGTGGCAAAGTCGTGGCAAAGCACTGAAAAGTGTGGCAAAGAACTGACAAGTTGTGGCAAAGTGCTGAAAAGTAGTGGCAAACTATTTTAAAGGAGTGCTAAAGTGCTGAAAAGTGTGGCAAAGTACTGAAAAGTGGTGGCAAAGTAGTGGCAAATTGCTCAAAAGTGTGGCAAAGTACTGAAAAGTGTGGCACACTACTGAAAAGTATAGCAAAGTACTGAAAAGTTGTGGCAAAGTGCTGAAAAGTAGTGGCAAAGTACTGAAAAGTTGTGGCAAAGTGCTGAAAAGTAGTGGCAAAGTACTGAAAAGTAGTGGCAAAGTGAAGAAAAGTGTGGCACAGTACTGAAAAATGTGGCACAGTACTGAAAAGTTGTGGCAAAGTGCTGAAAAGTAGTGGTATAGTACAGAAAAGTTGTGGCAAAGTGCTGAAAAGTAGTGGCAAAGTACTGAAACGTAGTGGCAATGTGCTGAAAAGTTTGGCAAAGTACTGACAAGTTGTGGCAAAGTAGTGGCAAAACACTGAAAAGTGTGGCAAAGTACTGAAAAATTGTGGCAAAGTGCTGAAAAGTAGAGGCAAAATACTGAAAAGCAGTGGCAAAGTGCTCAAAAGTGTGGCAAAGTTCTGTAAACTTGTGGCAAAGTGCTGAAAAGTAGTGGCAAAGTACTGAAAAGTAGTGGCAAAGTGCTGAAAAGCAGTGGCAAAGTGCTCAAAAGTGTGGCAAAGTACTGAAAAGTTGTGGCAAATTGGTGGCAAAGTACTGAAAAGTGTGGCAAAGTCTTGAAAAGTTGTGGCAAAGTGCTAAAAGTAGCGGCAAAGTACTGAGAAGTGTGTCAAAGTACTGAAAAGTTGTGGCAAAGTGTTGAAAAGTAGTGGCAAAGTACTGAAAAGTACTGGCAAAGTGCTGGAAAGTGTGGCATAGTACTGACAAGTTGTGGCAAAGTAGTGGCAAAGCACTGAAAAGTGTGGCAAAGTACTGAAAAGTTGTGGCAAAGTAGTGGCAAATTGCTGAAAATTGTGGCAAAGTACTGAAAAGTGTGGCAAAGTACTGAAAAGTTGTAGCAAAGTCGTGGCAAAGTACTGAAAAGTATGGCAAAGTACTGAAAAGTTGTGGCAAAGTGCTGAAAAGTAGTGGCAAAGTACTGAAAAATGTGGCAAAGTACTGAAAAGTTGTGGCAAAGTGCTGAAAAGTAGTGGCAAAGTACTGAAAAGTAGTGGCAAAGTGAAGAAAAGTGTGGCACAGTACTGAAAAGTTGTGGCAAAGTACTGAAAAATGTGGCAATGTACTGAAAAGTTGTGGCAAAGTGCTGAAAAGTAGTGGCAAAGTACAGAAAAGTTGTGGCAAAGTGCTGAGAAGTAGTGGCAAAGTACTGAAACGTAGTGGCAAAGTGCTGAAAAGTGAGGCAAAGTACTGACAAGTTGTGGCAAAGTAGTGGCAAAGCACTGAAAAGTGTGGCAAAGTACTGAAAAATTGTGGCAAAGTGCTGAAAAGTAGTGGCAAAGTACTGTGGCTAAGTAATGAAAAGTTGTTGCAAAGTCCTGAAAAGTAGTGGCAAAGTACTGAAATGCAGTGGCAAAGTGCTGAAAAGTGTGGCAAAGTACTGAAAAGTTGTTGCAAAGTACTGGCAAAGCACTGAAATGTGTGGCAAAGTACTGATAAGTTGTGGCAAAGTCGTGGCAAAGCACTGACAAGTGTGGCAAAGAACTGACAAGTTGTGGCAAAGTGCTGAAAAGTAGTGGCAAACTATTTTAAAGGAGTGGTAAAGTGCTGAAAAGTGTGACAAAGTACTGAAAAGTTGTGGCAAAGTAGTGGCAAATTGCTGAAAAGTGTGGCAAAGTACTGAAAAGTATAGCAAAGTACTGAAAAGTTGTGGCAAAGTGCTGAAAAGTAGTGGCAAAGTACTGAAAAATGTGGCAAACTACTTAAAAGCAGTGGCAAAGTGCTCAAAAGTGTGGCAAAGTTCTGTAAAGTTGTGGCAAAGTGCTGAAAAGCAGTGGCAAAGTGCTCAAAAGTGTGGCAAAGTACTGAAAAGTAGTGGCAAAGTGCTGTAAAGTGTGGCAAATTGCTGAAAAGTAGTGGCAAAGTGCTGAAAAGTAGTGGCAAAGTACTGAGAAGTGTGGCAAAGTAATGAAAAGTTGTGGCAAAGTGCTGAAAAGTAGTGGCAAAGTAGTGAAAAGTAGTGGCAAAGAGCTGAAAAGTGTGGCAAAGTACTGAAAATTTGTGGCAAAGTGCTGAAAAGTAGTGGGAAATTACTGTGAATTGGTTCAAAGTACTGAAAAGTTGTGGCAAATTGCTGAAAAGTAGTTGCAAAGTACAGAAATGTGTGGCAAAGTACTGAAAAGTTGTGGCAAAGTCGTGGCAAAGTACTGAAAAGTGTGGCAAAGTACTGAAAAGTTATGGCAAAGTGCTGAAAAGTAGTGGCAAAGTATTGAAAAGTAGTGGCAAAGTGCTGAAAAGTGTAGCACAGTTCTGAAAAGTATGGCAAAGTACTGAAAAGTTGTGGCAAAGTGCTGAAAAGTAGTGGCAAAGTGCTGAAAAGTAGTGGCAAAGTCCTGAAAAGTAGTGGCAAAGTACTGAAATGCAGTGGCAAATTACTGAAATGCAGTGGCAAAGTGCTGAAAAGTGTGGCAAAGTACTGAAAAGTTGTTGCAAAGTACTGGCAAAGCACTGAAATGTGTGGCAAAGTACAGAAAAGTTGTGGCAAAGTGCTGAAAAGTAGTGGCAAAGTACTGAAACGTAGTGGCAATGTGCTGAAAAGTGTGGCAAAGTACTGACAAGTTGTGGCAAAGTAGTGGCAAAACACTAAAAAGTGTGGCAAAGTACTGAAAAAATGTGGTAAAGTGCTGAAAAGTAGTGGCAAAGTTCTGAAATGCAGTGGCAAAGTGCTGAAAAGTGTGGCAAAGTACTGAAAAGTTGTTGCAAAGTACTGGCAAAGCACTGAAATGTGTGGCAAAGTACTGAAAAGTTGTGGCAAAGTCGTGGCAAAGCACTGAAACGTGTGGCAAAGAACTGACAAGTTGTGGCAAAGTGCTGAAAAGTAGTGGCAAACTATTTTAAAGGAGTGGTAAAGTGCTGAAAAGTGTGGCAAAGTACTGAAAAGTGGTGGCAAAGTAGTGGCAAATTGCTCAAAAGTGTGGCAAAGTACTGAAAAGTGTGGCAAACTACTGAAAAGTATAGCAAAGTACTGAAAAGTTGTGGCAAAGTGCTGAAAAGTAGTGGCAAAGTACTGAAAAGTTGTGGCAAAGTGCTGAAAAGTAGTGGCAAAGTACTGAAAAGTAGTGGCAAAGTGAAGAAAAGTGTGGCACAGTACTGAAAAATGTGGCACAGTACTGAAAAGTTGTGGCAAAGTTCTGAAAAGTAGTGGTATAGTACAGAAAAGTTGTGGCAAAGTGCTGAAAAGTAGTGGCAAAGTACTGAAACGTAGTGGCAATGTGCTGAAAAGTGTGGCAAAGTACTGACAAGTTGTGGGAAAGTAGTGGCAAAACACTGAAAAGTGTGGCAAAGTACTGAAAAATTGTGGCAAAGTGCTGAAAAGTAGTGGCAAAATACTGAAAAGCAGTGGCAAAGTGCTGAAAAGCAGTGGCAAAGTGCTCAAAAGTGTGGCAAAGTACTGAAAAGTTGTGGCAAATTGGTGGCAAAGTACTGAAAAGTGTGGCAAAGTCCTGAAAAGTTGTGGCAAAGTGCTAAAAGTAGTGGCAAAGTACTGAGAAGTGTGTCAAAGTACTGAAAAGTTGTGGCAAAGTGTTGAAAAGTAGTGGCACAGTACTGAAAATTTGTGGCAAAGTACTGAAAAATGAGGCAATGTACTGAAAAGTTGTGGCAAAGTGCTGAAAAGTAGTGGCAAAGTACAGAAAAGTTGTGGAAAAGTGCTGAAAAGTAGTGGCAAAGTACTGAAACGTAGTGGCAAAGTGCTGAAAAGTGAGGTAAAGTACTGACAAGTTGTGGCAAAGTAGTGGCAAAGCACTGAAAAGTGTGGCAAAGTACTGAAAAATTGTGGCAAAGTGCTGAAAAGTAGTGGCAAAGTACTGTGGCTAAGTAATGAAAAGTTGTTGCAAAGTCCTGAAAAGTAGTGGCAAAGTACTGAAATGCAGTGGCAAAGTGCTGAAAAGTGTGGCAAAGTACTGAAAAGTTGTTGCAAAGTACTGGCAAAGCATTGAAATGTGTGGCAAAGTACTGATAAGTTGTGGCAAAGTCGTGGCAAAGCACTGACAAGTGTGGCAAAGAAGTGACAAGTTGTGGCAAAGTGCTGAAAAGTAGTGGCAAACTATTTTAAAGGAGTGGTAAAGTGCTGAAAAGTGTGACAAAGTACTGAAAAGTTGTGGCAAAGTAGTGGCAAATTGCTGAAAAGTGTGGCAAAGTACTGAAAAGTATAGCAAAGTACTGAAAAGTTGTGGCTAAGTGCTGAAAAGTAGTGGCAAAGTACTGAAAAATGTGGCAAAGTACTGAAAAGTTGTGGCAAAGTGCTGAAAAGTAGTGGCAAAGTACTGAAAAGTAGTGGCAAAGTGAAGAAAAGTGTGGCACAGTACTGAAAAGTTGTGGCAAAGTACTGAAAAATGTGGCAAAGTACTGAAAAGTTGTGGCAAAGTGCTGAAAAGTAGTGGCAAAGTACAGAAAAGTTGTGGCAAAGTGCTGAAAAGTATTGGCAAAGTACTGAAACGTAGTGGCAAAGTGCTGAAAAGTGTAGCAAAGTACTGACAAGTTGTGGCAAAGTAGTGGCAAAACACTGAAAAGCAGTGGCAAAGTGCTGAAAAGCAGTGGCAAAGTGCTCAAAAGTGTGGCAAAGTACTGAAAAGTTGTGGCAAATTGGTGGCAAAGTACTGAAAAGTGTGGCAAAGTCCTGAAAAGTTGTGGCAAAGTGCTAAAAGTAGTGGCAAAGTACTGAGAAGTGTGTCAAAGTACTGAAAAGTTGTGGCAAAGTGTTGAAAAGTAGTGGCACAGTACTGAAAAGTTGTGGCAAAGTACTGAAAAATGTGGCAATGTACTGAAAAGTTGTGGCAAAGTGCTGAAAAGTAGTGGCAAAGTACAGAAAAGTTGTGGCAAAGTGCTGAAAAGTAGTGGCAAAGTACTGAAACGTAGTGGCAAAGTGCTGAAAAGTGAGGCAAAGTACTGACAAGTTGTGGCAAAGTAGTGGCAAAGCACTGAAAAGTGTGGCAAAGTACTGAAAAATTGTGGCAAAGTGCTGAAAAGTAGTGGCAAAGTACTGTGGCTAAGTAATGAAAAGTTGTTGCAAAGTCCTGAAAAGTAGTGGCAAAGTACTGAAATGCAGTGGCAAAGTGCTGAAAAGTGTGGCAAAGTACTGAAAAGTTGTTGCAAAGTACTGGCAAAGCATTGAAATGTGTGGCAAAGTACTGATAAGTTGTGGCAAAGTCGTGGCAAAGCACTGACAAGTGTGGCAAAGAAGTGACAAGTTGTGGCAAAGTGCTGAAAAGTAGTGGCAAACTATTTTAAAGGAGTGGTAAAGTGCTGAAAAGTGTGACAAAGTACTGAAAAGTTGTGGCAAAGTAGTGGCAAATTGCTGAAAAGTGTGGCAAAGTACTGAAAAGTATAGCAAAGTACTGAAAAGTTGTGGCTAAGTGCTGAAAAGTAGTGGCAAAGTACTGAAAAATGTGGCAAAGTACTGAAAAGTTGTGGCAAAGTGCTGAAAAGTAGTGGCAAAGTACTGAAAAGTAGTGGCAAAGTGAAGAAAAGTGTGGCACAGTACTGAAAAGTTGTGGCAAAGTACTGAAAAATGTGGCAAAGTACTGAAAAGTTGTGGCAAAGTGCTGAAAAGTAGTGGCAAAGTACAGAAAAGTTGTGGCAAAGTGCTGAAAAGTATTGGCAAAGTACTGAAACGTAGTGGCAAAGTGCTGAAAAGTGTGGCAAAGTACTGACAAGTTGTGGCAAAGTAGTGGCAAAACACTGAAAAGTGTGGCATAGTACTGAAAAATTGTGGCAAAGTGCTGAAAAGTAGTGGCAAAGTACTGAAAAGCAGTGGCAAAGTGTTGAAAAGTGTGGCAAAGTACAGAAACGTTGTGGCAAAGTAGTGGCAAAGCACTGAAATGTGTGGCAAAGTACTGAAAAGTTGTGGCAAAGTGTTGAAAAGTAGTGGCAAAGTACAGCAAAGTAGTGGCAAAGTGCTGGAAAGTGTGGCATAGTACTGACAAGTTGTGGCAAAGTAATGGCAAAGCACTGAAAAGTATGGCAAAGTACTGAAAAGTTGTGGTAAAGTGCTGAAAAGTAGTGGCAAACTACTGAAAAGCAGTGGTAAAGTGCTGAAAAGTGTGGCAAAGTAATGAAAAGTTGTGGCAAAGTGCTGAAAAGTAGTAGCAAAGTACTGAAAAGTAGTGGCAAAGTGCTGAAAAGTGTGGCATAGTACTGACAAGTTGTGGCAAAGTAGTGACAAATCACTGAAAAGTGTGACAAAGTACTGACAAGTTGTGGCAAAGTGCAGAAAAGTAGTGGCAAACTATTTTAAAGGAGTGGTAAAGTGCTGAAAATTGTGGTAAAGTACTAAAAAGTTCTGGCAAAGTAGTGGCAAATTGCTGAAAAATGTGGCACAGTACTGAAAAGTTGTGGCAAAGTACTGAAAAATGTGGCAATGTACTGAAAAGTTGTGGCAAAGTGCTGAAAAGTAGTGGCAAAGTACAGAAAAGTTGTGGCAAAGTGCTGAAAAGTAGTGGCAAAGTACTGAAACGTAGTGGCAAAGTGCTGAAAAGTGTGGCAAAGTACTGACTAGTTGTGGCAAAGTAGTGGCAAAGCACTGAAAAGTGTGGCAAAGTACTGAAAAATTGTGGCAAAGTGCTGAAAAGTAGTGGCAAACTACTGAAAAGCAGTGGCAAAGTGCTCAAAAGTGTGGCAAAGTACTGAAAAGTTGTGGCAAAGTGGTGGCAAAGCACTGAAAAGTGTGGCAAAGTACTGAAAAGTTGTGGCAAAGTGCTGAAAAGTAGTGGCAAAGTACTGAGAAGTGTGTCAAAGTACAGAAAAGTTGTTGCAAAGTAGTGGCAAAGCACTGAAATGTGTGGCAAAGTACTGAAAAGTTGTGGCAAAGTCGTGGCAAAGTACTGAAAAGTGTGGCAAAGTACTAACAAGTTGTGGCAAAGTGCTGAAAAGTGTGGCAAAGTACTGAAAAGTTGTTGCAAAGTAGTGGCAAAGCACTGGAATGTGTGGCAAAGTACTGAAAAGTTGTGGCAAAGTCGTGGCAAAGTAATGAAAAGTGTGGCAAAGTACAGAAAAGTTGTGGCAAAGTGCTGAAAAGTAGTGGCAAAGTACTGAAAAGTGTGACAAAGTGCTGAAAAGTAGTGGCAAAGTAGTGAAAAGTGTGGCAAAGTACTGAAAAGCAGTAGCAAAGTACAGAAAAGTTGTGGCAAAGTGCTGAAAAGTAGTGGCAAAGTACTGAAAAGTTGTGGTAAAGTGCTGAAAAGTAGTGGCAAACTACTGAAAAGCAGTGGTAAAGTGCTGAAAAGTGTGGCAAAGTAATGAAAAGTTGTGACAAAGTAGTTGCAAAGCACTGAAAAGTGTGGCAAAGTGATGAAAAGTAGTGGCAAAGTACTGAAAAGTAGTGCAAAGTAATGAAAAGTGTGGCATAGTACTGACAAGTTGTAGCAAAGTCGTGGCAAAGTACTGAAAAGTATGGCAAAGTACTGAAAAGTTGTGGCAAAGTGCTGAAAAGTAGTGGCAAAGTACTGAAAAATGTGGCAAAGTACTGAAAAGTTGTGGCAAAGTGCTGAAAAGTAGTGGCAAAGTACTGAAAAGTAGTGGCAAAGTGAAGAAAAGTGTGGCACAGTACTGAAAAGTTGTGGCAAAGTACTGAAAAATGTGGCAAAGTACTGAAAAGTTGTGGCAAAGTGTTGAAAAGTAGTGGCAAAGTACAGAAAAGTTGTGGCAAAGTGCTGAAAAGTAGTGGCAAAGTACTGAAACGTAGTGGCAAAGTGCTGAAAAGTGTGTCAAAGTACTGACAAGTTGTGGCAAAGTAGTGGCAAAGCACTGAAAAGTGTGGCAAAGTACAGAAAAGTTGTGGCAATGTGCTGAAAAGTTGTGGCAAACTACTGAAAAGCAGTGGCAAAGTGCTCAAAAGTGTGGCAAAGTACTGAAAAGTTGTGGCAAAGTGGTGGCAAAGCACTGAAAAGTGTGGCAATGTACTGAAAAGTTGTGGCAAAGTGCTGAAAAGTAGTGGCAAAGTACTGAGAAGTGTGTCAAAGTACAGAAAAGTTGTGGCAATGTGCTGAAAAGTAGTGGCAAAGTACTGAAAAGCAGTGGCAAAGTGCTGAAAAGTATGGCAAAGTACTGACAAGTTGTGGCAAAGTAGTGGCAAAGCACTGAAAAGTGTGGCAAAGTACTGAAAAGTTGAGGCAAAGTGCTGAAAAGTGGTGGCAAACTACTGAAAAGCAGTGGCAAATTGCTGAAAAGTGTGGCAAAGTACTGAAAAGTTGTGGCAAAGTCGTGGCAAAGTACTGAAAAGTGTGGCAAAATACTGAAAAGTTGTAGCAAAGTGCTGAAGAGTAGTGGCAATGTACTGAAAAGTGTGGCAAAGTGCTGAAAAGTAGTGGCAAAGTAGTGAAAAGTGTGGCAAAGTACTGAAAAGCAGTAGCAAAGTACTGAAAAGCAGTGGCAAAGTGCTGAAAAGTGTGGCAAAGTACTGAAAAGTTGTGGCAAAGTAGTGGCAAAGCACTGAAATGTGTGGCAAAGTACTGAAAAGTTGTGGCAAAGTCGTGGCAAAGTACTGAAAAGTGTGGCAAAGTACTAAAAAGTTGTGGCAAAGTGCTGAAAAGTGTGGCAAAGTACTGAAAAGTTGTTGCAAAGTAGTGGCAAAGCACTGGAATGTGTGGCAAAGTACTGAAAAGTTGTGGCAAAGTCGTGGCAAAGTAATGAAAAGTGTGGCAAAGTTCAGAAAAGTTGTGGCAAAGTGCTGAAAAGTAGTGGCAAAGTACTGAAAAGTGTGGCAAAATGCTGAAAAGTAGTGGAAAAGTAGTGAAAAGTGTGGCAAAGTACTGAAAAGCATTAGCAAAGTACTGAAAAGTGTGGCAAAGTACTGAAAAGTTGTGGCAAAGTGCTGAAAAATGTGGCAAAGTACTGAAAAGTTGTGGCAAAGTGCTGAAAAGTAGTGGCAAAGTACAGAAAAGTTGTGGCAAAGTGCTGAAAAGTAGTGGCAAAGTACTGAAACGTAGTGGCAAAGTGCTGAAAAGTGTGGCAAAGTACTGAAAAGTTGTGGCAAAGTGGTGGCAAAACACTGAAAAGTGTGGCAATGTACTGAAAAGTTGTGGCAAAGTGCTGAAAAGTAGTGGCAAAGTACTGAGAAGTGTGTCAAAGTACAGAAAAGTTGTGGCAATGTGCTGAAAAGTAGTGGCAAAGTACTGAAAAGCAGTGGCAAAGTGCTGAAAAGTATGGCAAAGTACTGACAAGTTGTGGCAAAGTAGTGGCAAAGCATTGAAAAGTGTGGCAAAGTACTGAAAAGTTGAGGCAAAGTGCTGAAAAGTGGTGGCAAACTACTGAAAAGCAGTGGCAAATTGCTGAAAAGTGTGGCAAAGTACTGAAAAGTTGTGGCAAAGTCGTGGCAAAGTACTGAAAAGTGTGGCAAAATACTGAAAAGTTGTAGCAAAGTGCTGAATAGTTGTGGCAATTTACTGAAAAGTGTGGCAAAGTGCTGAAAAGTAGTGGCAAAGTAGTGAAAAGTGTGGCAAAGTACTGAAAAGCAGTAGCAAAGTACTGAAAAACAGTGGCAAAGTGCTGAAAAGTGTGGCAAAGTACTGAAAAGTTGTTGCAAAGTAGTGGCAAAGCACTGAAATGTGTGGCAAAGTACTGAAAAGTTGTGGCAAAGTCGTGACAAAGTACTGAAAAGTGTGGCAAAGTACTAAAAAGTTGTGGCAAAGTGCTGAAAAGTGTGGCAAAGTAATGAAAAGTTGTTGCAAAGTAGTGGCAAAGCACTGGAATGTGTGGCAAAGTACTGAAAAGTTGTGGCAAAGTCGTGGCAAAGTAATGAAAAGTGTGGCTAAGTAATGAAAAGTTGTGGCAAAGTGCTGAAAAGTAGTGGCAAAGTACTGAAAAGTGTGGCAAAATGCTGAAAAGTAGTGGAAAAGTAGTGAAAAGTGTGGCAAAGTACTGAAAAGCATTAGCAAAGTACTGAAAAGTGTGGCAAAGTACTGAAAAGTTGTGGCAAAGTGCTGAAAAGTAGTGGCAAAGTACTGAAACGTAGTGGCAAAGTGCTAAAAAGTGTAGCAAGTACTGACAAGTTGTGGCAAAGTAGTGACAAAGCACTGAAAAGTGTGGCAAAGTACTGAAAAGTTGTGGTAAAGTGCTGAAAAGTAGTTGCAAACTACTGAAAAGCAGTGTTAAAGTTCTGAAAAGTGTGGCAAAGTAATGAAAAGTTGCGGCAAAGTAGTTGCAAAGCACTGAAAAGTGTGGCAAAGTGCTGAAAAGTAGTGGCAAAGTACTGAAAAGTAGTGGCAAAGTGCTGAAAAGTGTGGCATAGTACTGATAAGTTGTGGCAAAGTAGTGGCAAAGCACTGAAAAGTGTGGCATATTACTGGCAAGTTGTGGCAAAGTGCTGAAAAGTAGTGGCAAACTATTTTAAAGGAGTGGTAAAGTACAGAAAAGTGTGGCAAAGTACTGAAAAGTTGTAGCAAAGTCGTGGCAACGTACTGAAAAGTATGGCAAAGTACTGAAAAGTTGTGGCAAAGTGCTGAAAAGTAGTGGCAAAGTGCTGAAAAATGTGGCAAAGTACTGAAAAGTAGTGGCAAAGTGCTGAAAAGTAGTGGCAAAGTACTGAAAAGTAGTGGCAAAGTGCTGAAAAGCAGTGGCAAAGTGCTCAAAAGTGTGGCAAAGTACTGAAAAGTTGTGGCAAATTGGTGGCAAAGTACTGAAAAGTGTGGCAAAGTCCTGAAAAGTTGTGGCAAAGTGCTAAAAGTAGTGGCAAAGTACTGAGAAGTGTGTCAAAGTACTGAAAAGTTGTGGCAAAGTGTTGAAAAGTAGTGGCAAAGTACTGAAAAGTACTGGCAAAGTGCTGGAAAGTGTGGCATAGTACTGACAAGTTGTGGCAAAGTAGTGGCAAAGCACTGAAAAGTGTGGCAAAATACTGAAAAGTTGTGGTAAAGTGCTGAAAAGTAGTGGCAAACTACTGAAAAGCAGTGGTAAAGTGCTGAAAAGTGTGGAAAAGTACTGAAAAGTTGTGGCAAAGTAGTGGCAAATTGCTGAAAATTGTGGCAAAGTACTGAAAAGTTGTGGCAAAGTCGTGGCAAAGCACTGAAAAGTGTGGCAAAGAACTGACAAGTTGTGGCAAAGTGCTGAAAAGTAGTGGCAAACTATTTTAAAGGAGTGGTAAAGTGCTGAAAAGTGTGACAAAGTACTGAAAAGTTGTGGCAAAGTAGTGGCAAATTGCTGAAAAGTGTGGCAAAGTACTGAAAAGTATAGCAAAGTACTGAAAAGTTGTGGCAAAGTGCTGAAAAGTAGTGGCAAAGTACTGAAAAGTAGTGGCAAAGTACTGAAAAATGTGGCAATGTACTGAAAAGTTGTGGCAAAGTGCTGAAAAGTAGTGGCAAAGTACAGAAAAGTTGTGGCAAAGTGCTGAAAAGTAGTGGCAAAGTACTGAAACGTAGTGGCAAAGTGCTGAAAAGTGTGGCAAAGTACTGACAAGTTGTGACAAAGTAATGGCAAAGCACTGAAAAGTGTGGCAAAGAACTGAAAAATTGTGGCAAAGTGCTGAAAAGTAGTGGCAAAGTACTGTGGCTAAGTAATGAAAAGTTGTGGCAAAGTGCTGAAAAGTAGTGGCAAAGTACTGAAACGTAGTGGCAAAGTGAAGAAAAGTGTGGCAAAGTACTGACAAGTTGTGGCAAAGTACTGGCAAAGCACTGAAAAGTGTGGCAAAGTACTGAAAAATTGTGGCAAAGTGCTGAAAAGTAGTGGCAAAGTACTGTGGCTAAGTAATGAAAAGTTGTTGCAAAGTCCTGAAAAGTAGTGGCAAAGTACTGAAATGCAGTGGCAAAATACAGCAAAGTAGTGGCAAAGTGCTGGAAAATGTGGCATAGTACTGACAAGTTGTGGCAAAGTGCTGAAAAGTAGTGGCAAAGTACTGAAAAGTAGTGGCAAAGTGAAGAAAAGTGTGGCACAGTACTGAAAAGTTGTGGCAAAGTACTGAAAAATGTGGCAATGTACTGAAAAGTTGTGGCAAAGTGCTGAAAAGTAGTGGCAAAGTACAGAAAAGTTGTGGCAAAGTGCTGAAAAGTAGTGGCAAAGTACTGAAACGTAGTGGCAAAGTGCTGAAAAGTGTGGCAAAGTACTGACAAGTTGTAGCAAAGTAGTGGCAAAGCACTGAAAAGTGTGGCAAAGTACTGAAAAATTGTGGCAAAGTGCTGAAACGTAGTGGCAAAGTACTGTGGCTAAGTAATTAAAAGTTGTGGCAAAGTGCTGAAAAGTAGTGGCAAAGTACTGAAACGTAGTGGCAAAGTGCTGAAAAGTGTGGCAAAGTACTGACAAGTTGTGGCAAAGTACTGGCAAAGCACTGAAAAGTGTGGCAAAGTACTGAAAAAATTGTGGCAAAGTGCTGAAAAGTAGTGGCAAAGTACTGTGGCTAAGTAATGAAAAGTTGTTGCAAAGTCCTGAAAAGTAGTGGCAAAGTACTGAAATGCAGTGGCAAAATACAGCAAAGTAGTGGCAAAGTGCTGGAAAATGTGGCATAGTACTGACAAGTTGTGGCAAAGTAATGGCAAAGCACTGAAAAGTATGGCAAAGTACTGAAAAGTTGTGGCAAAGTGCAGAAAAGTAGTGGCAAACTATTTTAAAGGAGTGGTAAAGTGCTGAAAATTGTCGTATAGCACTGAAAAGTTCTGGCAAAGTAGTGGCAAATTGCTGAAAAGTGTGGCACAGTACTGAAAAGTTGTGGCAAAGTACTGAAAAATGTGGCAATGTACTGAAAAGTTGTGGCAAAGTTCTGAAAAGTAGTGGCAAAGTACAGAAAAGTTGTGGCAAAGTGCTGAAAAGTAGTGGCAAAGTACTGAAACGTAGTGGCAAAGTGCTGAAAAGTGTGGCAAAGTACTGACAAGTTGTGGCAAAGTAGTGGCAAAGCACTGAAAAGTGTGGCAAAGTGCTGAAAAGTAGTGGCAAAGTACTGAGAAGTGTGTCAAAGTACAGAAAAGTTGTTGCAAAGTAGTGGCAAAGCACTGAAATGTGTGGCAAAGTACTAAAAAGTTGTGGCAAAGTGCTGAAAAGTGTGGCAAAGTACTGAAAAGTTGTTGCAAAGTAGTGGCAAAGCACTGGAATGTGAGGCAAAGTACTGAAAAGTTGTGGCAAAGTCGTGGCAAAGTAATGAAAAGTGTGGCTAAGTAATGAAAAGTTGTGGCAAAGTGCTGAAAAGTAGTGGCAAAGTACTGAAAAGTGTGGCAAAATGCTGAAAAGTAGTGGAAAAGTAGTGAAAAGTGTGGCAAAGTACTGAAAAGCATTAGCAAAGTACTGAAAAGTGTGGCAAAGTACTGAAAAGTTGTGGCAAAGTCCTGAAAAGTAGTGGCAAAGTACTGAAACGTAGTGGCAAAGTGCTAAAAAGTGTAGCAAGTACTGACAAGTTGTGGCAAAGTAGTGACAAAGCACTGAAAAGTGTGGCAAAGTACTGAAAAGTTGTGGTAAAGTGCTGAAAAGTAGTTGCAAACTACTGAAAAGCAGTGTTAAAGTTCTGAAAAGTGTGGCAAAGTAATGAAAAGTTGCGGCAAAGTAGTTGCAAAGCACTGAAAAGTGTGGCAAAGTGCTGAAAAGTAGTGGCAAAGTACTGAAAAGTAGTGGCAAAGTGCTGAAAAGTGTGGCATAGTACTGATAAGTTGTGGCAAAGTAGTGGCAAAGCACTGAAAAGTGTGGCATATTACTGGCAAGTTGTGGCAAAGTGCTGAAAAGTAGTGGCAAACTATTTTAAAGGAGTGGTAAAGTACAGAAAAGTGTGGCAAAGTACTGAAAAGTTGTAGCAAAGTCGTGGCAACGTACTGAAAAGTATGGCAAAGTACTGAAAAGTTGTGGCAAAGTGCTGAAAAGTAGTGGCAAAGTGCTGAAAAATGTGGCAAAGTACTGAAAAGTAGTGGCAAAGTGCTGAAAAGTAGTGGCAAAGTACTGAAAAGTAGTGGCAAAGTGCTGAAAAGCAGTGGCAAAGTGCTCAAAAGTGTGGCAAAGTACTGAAAAGTTGTGGCAAATTGGTGGCAAAGTACTGAAAAGTGTGGCAAAGTCCTGAAAAGTTGTGTTAAAGTGCTAAAAGTAGTGGCAAAGTACTGAGAAGTGTGTCAAAGTACTGAAAAGTTGTGGCAAAGTGTTGAAAAGTAGTGGCAAAGTACTGAAAAGTACTGGCAAAGTGCTGGAAAGTGTGGAAAAGTACTGAAAAGTTGTGGCAAAGTAGTGGCAAATTGCTGAAAATTGTGGCAAAGTACTGAAAAGTTGTGGCAAAGTCGTGGCAAAGCACTGAAAAGTGTGGCAATGAACTGACAAGTTGTGGCAAAGTGCTGAAAAGTAGTGGCAAACTATTTTAAAGGAGTGGTAAAGTGCTGAAAAGTGTGACAAAGTACTGAAAAGTTGTGGCAAAGTAGTGGCAAATTGCTGAAAAGTGTGGCAAAGTACTGAAAAGTATAGCAAAGTACTGAAAAGTTGTGGCAAAGAGCTGAAAAGTAGTGGCAAAGTACTGAAAAGTAGTGGCAAAGTACTGAAAAATGTGGCAATGTACTGAAAAGTTGTGGCAAAGTGCTGAAAAGTAGTGGCAAAGTACAGAGAAGTTGTGGCAAAGTGCTGAAAAGTAGTGGCAAAGTACTGAAACGTAGTGGCAAAGTGCTGAAAAGTGTGGCAAAGTACTGACAAGTTGTGACAAAGTAGTGGCAAAGCACTGAAAAGTGTGGCAAAGTACTGAAAAATTGTGGCAAAGTGCTGAAAAGTAGTGGCAAAGTACTGAAATGCAGTGGCAAAATACAGCAAAGTAGTGGCAAAGTGCTGGAAAATGTGGCATAGTACTGACAAGTTGTGGCAAAGTGCTGAAAAGTAGTGGCAAAGTACTGAAAAGTAGTGGCAAAGTGAAGAAAAGTGTGGCACAGTACTGAAAAGTTGTGGCAAAGTACTGAAAAATGTGGCAATGTACTGAAAAGTTGTGGCAAAGTGCTGAAAAGTAGTGGCAAAGTACAGAAAAGTTGTGGCAAAGTGCTGAAAAGTAGTGGCAAAGTACTGAAACGTAGTGGCAAAGTGCTGAAAAGTGTGGCAAAGTACTGACAAGTTGTAGCAAAGTAGTGGCAAAGCACTGAAAAGTGTGGCAAAGTACTGAAAAATTGTGGCAAAGTGCTGAAACGTAGTGGCAAAGTACTGTGGCTAAGTAATTAAAAGTTGTGGCAAAGTGCTGAAAAGTAGTGGCAAAGTACTGAAACGTAGTGGCAAAGTGCTGAAAAGTGTGGCAAAGTACTGACAAGTTGTGGCAAAGTACTGGCAAAGCACTGAAAAGTGTGGCAAAGTACTGAAAAAATTGTGGCAAAGTGCTGAAAAGTAGTGGCAAAGTACTGTGGCTAAGTAATGAAAAGTTGTTGCAAAGTCCTGAAAAGTAGTGGCAAAGTACTGAAATGCAGTGGCAAAATACAGCAAAGTAGTGGCAAAGTGCTGGAAAATGTGGCATAGTACTGACAAGTTGTGGCAAAGTAATGGCAAAGCACTGAAAAGTATGGCAAAGTACTGAAAAGCAGTGGTAAAGTGCTGAAAAGTGTGGCAAAGTAATGAAAAGTTGTGGCAAAGTGCTGAAAAGTAGTGGCAAAGTACTGAAAAGTAGTGGCAAAGTGCTGAAAAGTGTGGCATAGTACTGACAAGTTGTGGCAAAGTAGTGACAAAGCACTGAAAAGTGTGGCAAAGTACTGACAAGTTGTGGCAAAGTGCAGAAAAGTAGTGGCAAACTATTTTAAAGGAGTGGTAAAGTGCTGAAAATTGTCGTATAGCACTGAAAAGTTCTGGCAAAGTAGTGGCAAATTGCTGAAAAGTGTGGCACAGTACTGAAAAGTTGTGGCAAAGTACTGAAAAATGTGGCAAAATGCTGAAAAGTAGTGGAAAAGTAGTGAAAAGTGTGGCAAAGTACTGAAAAGCATTAGCAAAGTACTGAAAAGTGTGGCAAAGTACTGAAAAGTTGTGGCAAAGTGCTGAAAAGTAGTGGCAAAGTACTGAAACGTAGTGGCAAAGTGCTAAAAAGTGTAGCAAGTACTGACAAGTTGTGGCAAAGTAGTGACAAAGCACTGAAAAGTGTGGCAAAGTACTGAAAAGTTGTGGTAAAGTGCTGAAAAGTAGTTGCAAACTACTGAAAAGCAGTGTTAAAGTTCTGAAAAGTGTGGCAAAGTAATGAAAAGTTGCGGCAAAGTAGTTGCAAAGCACTGAAAAGTGTGGCAAAGTGCTGAAAAGTAGTGGCAAAGTACTGAAAAGTAGTGGCAAAGTGCTGAAAAGTGTGGCATAGTACTGATAAGTTGTGGCAAAGTAGTGGCAAAGCACTGAAAAGTGTGGCATATTACTGGCAAGTTGTGGCAAAGTGCTGAAAAGTAGTGGCAAACTATTTTAAAGGAGTGGTAAAGTACAGAAAAGTGTGGCAAAGTACTGAAAAGTTGTAGCAAAGTCGTGGCAACGTACTGAAAAGTATGGCAAAGTACTGAAAAGTTGTGGCAAAGTGCTGAAAAGTAGTGGCAAAGTGCTGAAAAATGTGGCAAAGTACTGAAAAGTAGTGGCAAAGTGCTGAAAAGTAGTGGCAAAGTACTGAAAAGTAGTGGCAAAGTGCTGAAAAGCAGTGGCAAAGTGCTCAAAAGTGTGGCAAAGTACTGAAAAGTTGTGGCAAATTGGTGGCAAAGTACTGAAAAGTGTGGCAAAGTCCTGAAAAGTTGTGGCAAAGTGCTAAAAGTAGTGGCAAAGTACTGAGAAGTGTGTCAAAGTACTGAAAAGTTGTGGCAAAGTGTTGAAAAGTAGTGGCAAAGTACTGAAAAGTACTGGCAAAGTGCTGGAAAGCGTGGCATAGTACTGACAAGTTGTGGCAAAGTAGTGGCAAAGCACTGAAAAGTGTGGCAAAGTACTGAAAAGTTGTGGTAAAGTGCTGAAAAGTAGTGGCAAACTACTGAAAAGCAGTGGTAAAGTGCTGAAAAGTGTGGAAAAGTACTGAAAAGTTGTGGCAAAGTAGTGGCAAATTGCTGAAAATTGTGGCAAAGTACTGAAAAGTTGTGGCAAAGTCGTGGCAAAGCACTGAAAAGTGTGGCAAAGAACTGACAAGTTGTGGCAAAGTGCTGAAAAGTAGTGGCAAACTATTTTAAAGGAGTGGTAAAGTGCTGAAAAGTGTGACAAAGTACTGAAAAGTTGTGGCAAAGTAGTGGCAAATTGCTGAAAAGTGTGGCAAAGTACTGAAAAGTATAGCAAAGTACTGAAAAGTTGTGGCAAAGTGCTGAAAAGTAGTGGCAAAGTACTGAAAAGTAGTGGCAAAGTACTGAAAAATGTGGCAATGTACTGAAAAGTTGTGGCAAAGTGCTGAAAAGTAGTGGCAAAGTACAGAAAAGTTGTGGCAAAGTGCTGAAAAGTAGTGGCAAAGTACTGAAACGTAGTGGCAAATTGCTGAAAAGTGTGGCAAAGTACTGACAAGTTGTGACAAAGTAGTGGCAAAGCACTGAAAAGTGTGGCAAAGTACTGAAAAATTGTGGCAAAGTGCTGAAAAGTAGTGGCAAAGTACTGTGGCTAAGTAATGAAAAGTTGTGGCAAAGTGCTGAAAAGTAGTGGCAAAGTACTGAAATGCAGTGGCAAAATACAGCAAAGTAGTGGCAAAGTGCTGGAAAATGTGGCATAGTACTGACAAGTTGTGGCAAAGTGCTGAAAAGTAGTGGCAAAGTACTGAAAAGTAGTGGCAAAGTGAAGAAAAGTGTGGCACAGTACTGAAAAGTTGTGGCAAAGTACTGAAAAATGTGGCAATGTACTGAAAAGTTGTGGCAAAGTGCTGAAAAGTAGTGGCAAAGTACAGAAAAGTTGTGGCAAAGTGCTGAAAAGTAGTGGCAAAGTACTGAAACGTAGTGGCAAAGTGCTGAAAAGTGTGGCAAAGTACTGACAAGTTGTAGCAAAGTAGTGGCAAAGCACTGAAAAGTGTGGCAAAGTACTGAAAAATTGTGGCAAAGTGCTGAAACGTAGTGGCAAAGTACTGTGGCTAAGTAATTAAAAGTTGTGGCAAAGTGCTGAAAAGTAGTGGCAAAGTACTGAAACGTAGTGGCAAAGTGCTGAAAAGTGTGGCAAAGTACTGACAAGTTGTGGCAAAGTACTGGCAAAGCACTGAAAAGTGTGGCAAAGTACTGAAAAAATTGTGGCAAAGTGCTGAAAAGTAGTGGCAAAGTACTGTGGCTAAGTAATGAAAAGTTGTTGCAAAGTCCTGAAAAGTAGTGGCAAAGTACTGAAATGCAGTGGCAAAATACAGCAAAGTAGTGGCAAAGTGCTGGAAAATGTGGCATAGTACTGACAAGTTGTGGCAAAGTAATGGCAAAGCACTGAAAAGTATGGCAAAGTACTGAAAAGTTGTGGTAAAGTGCTGAAAAGTAGTGGCAAACTACTGAAAAGCAGTGGTAAAGTGCTGAAAAGTGTGGCAAAGTAATGAAAAGTTGTGGCAAAGTGCTGAAAAGTAGTGGCAAAGTACTGAAAAGTAGTGGCAAAGTGCTGAAAAGTGTGGCATAGTACTGACAAGTTGTGGCAAAGTAGTGACAAAGCACTGAAAAGTGTGGCAAAGTACTGACAAGTTGTGGCAAAGTGCAGAAAAGTAGTGGCAAACTATTTTAAAGGAGTGGTAAAGTGCTGAAAATTGTCGTATAGCACTGAAAAGTTCTGGCAAAGTAGTGGCAAATTGCTGAAAAGTGTGGCACAGTACTGAAAAGTTGTGGCAAAGTACTGAAAAATGTGGCAATGTACTGAAAAGTTGTGGCAAAGTTCTGAAAAGTAGTGGCAAAGTACAGAAAAGTTGTGGCAAAGTGCTGAAAAGTAGTGGCAAAGTACTGAAACGTAGTGGCAAAGTGCTGAAAAGTGTGGCAAAGTACTGACAAGTTGTGGCAAAGTAGTGGCAAAGCACTGAAAAGTGTGGCAAAGTGCTGAAAAGTAGTGGCAAAGTACTGAGAAGTGTGTCAAAGTACAGAAAAGTTGTTGCAAAGTAGTGGCAAAGCACTGAAATGTGTGGCAAAGTACTAAAAAGTTGTGGCAAAGTGCTGAAAAGTGTGGCAAAGTACTGAAAAGTTGTTGCAAAGTAGTGGCAAAGCACTGGAATGTGAGGCAAAGTACTGAAAAGTTGTGGCAAAGTCGTGGCAAAGTAATGAAAAGTGTGGCAAAGTACAGAAAAGTTGTGGCAAAGTGCTGAAAAGTAGTGGCAAAGTACTGAAACGTAGTGGCAAAGTGCTGAAAAGTGTGGCAAAGTACTGACAAGTTGTGGCAAAGTACTGGCAAAGCACTGAAAAGTGTGGCAAAGTACTGAAAAATTGTGGCAAAGTGCTGAAAAGTAGTGGCAAAGTACTGTGGCTAAGTAATGAAAAGTTGTTGCAAAGTCCTGAAAAGTAGTGGCAAAGTACTGAAATGCAGTGGCAAAATACAGCAAAGTAGTGGCAAAGTGCTGGAAAATGTGGCATAGTACTGACAAGTTGTGGCAAAGTAATGGCAAAGCACTGAAAAGTATGGCAAAGTGCTGAAAAGTAGTGGAAAACTACTGAAAAGCAGTGGTAAAGTGCTGACAAGTGTGGCAAAGTAATGAAAAGTTGTGGCAAAGTGCTGAAAAGTAGTGGCAAAGTACTGAAAAGTAGTGGCAAAGTGCTGAAAAGTGTGGCATAGTACTGACAAGTTGTGGCAAAGTAGTGACAAAGCACTGAAAAGTGTGGCAAAGTACTGACAAGTTGTGGCAAAGTGCAGAAAAGTAGTGGCAAACTATTTTAAAGGAGTGGTAAAGTGCTGAAAATTGTGGTAAAGTACTGAAAAGTTCTGGCAAAGTAGTGGCAAATTGCTGAAAAGTGTGGCACAGTACTGAAAAGTTGTGGCAAAGTACTGAAAAATGTGGCAATGTACTGAAAAGTTGTGGCAAAGTGCTGAAAAGTAGTGGCAAAGTACAAAAAAGTTGTGGCAAAGTGCTGAAAAGTAGTGGCAAAGTACTGAAACGTAGTGGCAAAGTGCTGAAAAGTGTGGCAAAGTACTGACAAGTTGTGGCAAAGTAGTGGCAAAGCACTGAAAAGAGTGGCAAAGTACTGAAAAATTTGGGCAAAGTGCTGAAAAGTAGTGGCAAACTACTGAAAAGCAGTGGCAAAGTGCTCAAAAGTGTGGCAAAGTACTGAAAATTTGTGGCAAAGTGGTGGCAAAGCAATGAAAAGTGTGGCAAAGTGCTGAAAATTAGTGGCAAAGTACTGAGAAGTGAGTCAAAGTACAGAAAAGTTGTTGCAAAGTAGTGGCAAAGCACTGAAATGTGTGGCAAAGTACTAAAAAGTTGTGGCAAAGTGCTGAAAAGTGTGGCAAAGTACTGAAAAGTTGTTGCAAAGTAGTGGCAAAGCACTGGAATGTGTGGCAAAGTACTGAAACGTTGTGGCAAAGTCGTGGCAAAGTAATGAAAAGTGTGGCAAAGTACAGAAAAGTTGTGGCAAAGTGCTGAAAAGTAGTGGCAAAGTACTGAAAAGTGTAGCAAAGTGCTGAAAAGTAGTGGCAAAGTACTGAAACGTAGTGGCAAAGTGCTGAAAAGTGTGGCAAAGTACTGACAAGTTGTGGCAAAGTACTGGCAAAGCACTGAAAAGTGTGGCAAAGTACTGAAATGCAGTGGCAAAATACAGCAAAGTAGTGGCAAAGTGCTGGAAAATGTGGCATAGTACTGACAAGTTGTGGCAAAGTAATGGCAAAGCACTGAAAAGTATGGCAAAGTACTGAAAAGTTGTGGTAAAGTGCTGAAAAGTAGTGGCAAACTACTGAAAAGCAGTGGTAAAGTGCTGAAAAGTGTGGCAAAGTAATGAAAAGTTGTGGCAAAGTGCTGAAAAGTAGTGGCAAAGTACTGAAAAGTAGTGGCAAAGTGCTGAAAAGTGAGGCATAGTACTGACAAGTTGTGGCAAAGTAGTGACAAAGCACTGAAAAGTGTGGCAAAGTACTGACAAGTTGTGGCAAAGTGCAGAAAAGTAGTGGCAAACTATTTTAAAGGAGTGGTAAAGTGCTGAAAATTGTGGTCAAGTACTGAAAAGTTCTGGCAAAGTAGTGGCAAATTGCTGAAAAGTGTGGCACAGTACTGAAAAGTTGTGGCAAAGTACTGAAAAATGTGGCAATGTACTGAAAAGTTGTGGCAAAGTGCTGAAAAGTAGTGGCAAAGTACAGAAAAGTTGTGGCAAAGTGCTGAAAAGTAGTGGCAAAGTACTGAAACGTAGTGGCAAAGTGCTGAAAAGTGTGGCAAAGTACTGACAAGTTGTGGCAAAGTAGTGGCAAAGCACTGAAAAGTGTGGCAAAGTACTGAAAAATTGGGGCAAAGTGCTGAAAAGTAGTGGCAAACTACTGAAAAGCAGTGGCAAAGTGCTCAAAAGTGTGGCAAAGTACTGAAAAGTTGTGGCAAAGTGGTGGCAAAGCAATGAAAAGTGTGGCAAAGTGCTGAAAAGTAGTGGCAAAGTACTGAGAAGTGTGTCAAAGTACAGAAAAGTTGTTGCAAAGTAATGGCAAAGCACTGAAATGTGTGGCAAAGTACTGAAAAGTTGTGGCAAAGTCGTGGCAAAGTACTGAAAAGTGTGGCAAAGTACTAAAAAGTTGTGGCAAAGTGCTGAAAAGTGTGGCAAAGTACTGAAAAGTTGTTGCAAAGTAGTGGCAAAGCACTGGAATGTGTGGCAAAGTACTGAAAAGTTGTGGCAAAGTCGTGGCAAAGTAATGAAAAGTGTGGCAAAGTACAGAAAAGTTGTGGCAAAGTGCTGAAAAGTAGTGGCAAAGTACTGAAAAGTGTGGCAAAGTGCTGAAAAGTAGAGGCAAAGTAGTGAAAAGTGTGGCAAAGTACTGAAAAGCAGTAGCAAAGTACTGAAAAGTGTGGCAAAGTACTGAAAAGTTGTGGTAAAGTGCTGAAAAGTAGTGGCAAACTACTGAAAAGCAGTGGTAAAGTGCTGAAAAGTGTGGCAAAGTAATGAAAAGTTGTGACAAAGTAGTTGCAAAGCACTGAAAAGTGTGGCAAAGTGCTGAAAAGTAGTGGCAAAGTACTGAAAAGTAGTGGCAAAGTGCTGAAAAGTGTGACATAGTACTGACAAGTTGTAGCAAAGTCGTGGCAAAGTACTGAAAACTATGGCAAAGTACTGAAAAGTTGTGGCAAAGTGCTGAAAAATAGTTGCAAAGTACTGAAAAATGTGGCAAAGTACTGAAAAGTTGTGGCAAAGTGCTGAAAAGTAGTGGCAAAGTACTGAAAAGTAGTGGCAAAGTGAAGAAAAGTGTGGCACAGTACTGAAAAGTTGTGGCAAAGTACTGAAAAATGTGGCAAAGTACTGAAAAGTTGTGGCAAAGTGCTGAAAAGTAGTGGCAAAGTACAGAAAAGTTGTGGCAAAGTGCAGAAAAGTAGTGGCAAACTATTTTAAAGGAGTGGTAAAGTGCTGAAAATTGTGGTAAAGTACTGAAAAGTTCTGGCAAAGTAGTGGCAAATTGCTGAAAAGTGAGGCACAGTACTGAAAAGTTGTGGCAAAGTACTGAAAAATGTGGCAATGTACTGAAAAGTTGTGGCAAAGTGCTGAAAAGTAGTGGCAATGTACAAAAAAGTTGTGGCAAAGTGCTGAAAAGTAGTGGCAAAGTACTGAAACGTAGTGGCAAAGTGCTGAAAAGTGTGGCAAAGTACTGACAAGTTGTGGCAAAGTAGTGGCAAAGCACTGAAAAGAGTGGCAAAGTACTGAAAAATTGGGGCAAAGTGCTGAAAAGTAGTGGCAAACTACTGAAAAGCAGTGGCAAAGTGCTCAAAAGTGTGGCAAAGTACTGAAAATTTGTGGCAAAGTGGTGGCAAAGCAATGAAAAGTGTGGCAAAGTGCTGAAAATTAGTGGCAAAGTACTGAGAAGTGAGTCAAAGTACAGAAAAGTTGTTGCAAAGTAGTGGCAAAGCACTGAAATGTGTGGCAAAGTACTAAAAAGTTGTGGCAAAGTGCTGAAAAGTGTGGCAAAGTACTGAAAAGTTGTTGCAAAGTAGTGGCAAAGCACTGGAATGTGTGGCAAAGTACTGAAAAGTTGTGGCAAAGTCGTGGCAAAGTAATGAAAAGTGTGGCAAAGTACAGAAAAGTTGTGGCAAAGTGCTGAAAAGTAGTGGCAAAGTACTGAAAAGTGTAGCAAAGTGCTGAAAAGTAGTGGCAAAGTACTGAAACGTAGTGGCAAAGTGCTGAAAAGTGTGGCAAAGTACTGACAAGTTGTGGCAAAGTACTGGCAAAGCACTGAAAAGTGTGGCAAAGTACTGAAATGCAGTGTCAAAATACAGCAAAGTAGTGGCAAAGTGCTGGAAAATGTGGCATAGTACTGACAAGTTGTGGCAAAGTAATGGCAAAGCACTGAAAAGTATGGCAAAGTACTGAAAAGTATGGCAAAGTACTGAAAAGTTGTGGTAAAGTGCTGAAAAGTAGTGGCAAACTACTGAAAAGCAGTGGTAAAGTGCTGAAAAGTGTGGCAAAGTACTGAAAAGATGTGGCAAAGTGGTGGCAAAGCAATGAAAAGTGTGGCAAAGTGCTGAAAAGTAGTGGCAAAGTACTGAGAAGTGTGTCAAAGTACAGAAAAGTTGTTGCAAAGTAATGGCAAAGCACTGAAATGTGTGGCAAAGTACTGAAAAGTTGTGGCAAAGTCGTGGCAAAGTACTGAAAAGTGTGGCAAAGTACTAAAAAGTTGTGGCAAAGTGCTGAAAAGTGTGGCAAAGTACTGAAAAGTTGTTGCAAAGTAGTGGCAAAGCACTGGAATGTGTGGCAAAGTACTGAAAAGTTGTGGCAAAGTCGTGGCAAAGTAATGAAAAGTGTGGCAAAGTACAGAAAAGTTGTGGCAAAGTGCTGAAAAGTAGTGGCAAAGTACTGAAAAGTGTGGCAAAGTGCTGAAAAGTAGAGGCAAAGTAGTGAAAAGTGTGGCAAAGTACTGAAAAGCAGTAGCAAAGTACTGAAAAGTGTGGCAAAGTACTGAAAAGTTGTGGTAAAGTGCTGAAAAGTAGTGGCAAACTACTGAAAAGCAGTGGTAAAGTGCTGAAAAGTGTGGCAAAGTAATGAAAAGTTGTGACAAAGTAGTTGCAAAGCACTGAAAAGTGTGGCAAAGTGCTGAAAAGTAGTGGCAAAGTACTGAAAAGTAGTGGCAAAGTGCTGAAAAGTGTGACATAGTACTGACAAGTTGTAGCAAAGTCGTGGCAAAGTACTGAAAACTATGGCAAAGTACTGAAAAGTTGTGGCAAAGTGCTGAAAAATAGTTGCAAAGTACTGAAAAATGTGGCAAAGTACTGAAAAGTTGTGGCAAAGTGCTGAAAAGTAGTGGCAAAGTACTGAAAAGTAGTGGCAAAGTGAAGAAAAGTGTGGCACAGTACTGAAAAGTTGTGGCAAAGTACTGAAAAATGTGGCAAAGTACTGAAAAGTTGTGGCAAAGTGCTGAAAAGTAGTGGCAAAGTACAGAAAAGTTGTGGCAAAGTGCAGAAAAGTAGTGGCAAACTATTTTAAAGGAGTGGTAAAGTGCTGAAAATTGTGGTAAAGTACTGAAAAGTTCTGGCAAAGTAGTGGCAAATTGCTGAAAAGTGAGGCACAGTACTGAAAAGTTGTGGCAAAGTACTGAAAAATGTGGCAATGTACTGAAAAGTTGTGGCAAAGTGCTGAAAAGTAGTGGCAATGTACAAAAAAGTTGTGGCAAAGTGCTGAAAAGTAGTGGCAAAGTACTGAAACGTAGTGGCAAAGTGCTGAAAAGTGTGGCAAAGTACTGACAAGTTGTGGCAAAGTAGTGGCAAAGCACTGAAAAGAGTGGCAAAGTACTGAAAAATTGGGGCAAAGTGCTGAAAAGTAGTGGCAAACTACTGAAAAGCAGTGGCAAAGTGCTCAAAAGTGTGGCAAAGTACTGAAAATTTGTGGCAAAGTGGTGGCAAAGCAATGAAAAGTGTGGCAAAGTGCTGAAAATTAGTGGCAAAGTACTGAGAAGTGAGTCAAAGTACAGAAAAGTTGTTGCAAAGTAGTGGCAAAGCACTGAAATGTGTGGCAAAGTACTAAAAAGTTGTGGCAAAGTGCTGAAAAGTGTGGCAAAGTACTGAAAAGTTGTTGCAAAGTAGTGGCAAAGCACTGGAATGTGTGGCAAAGTACTGAAAAGTTGTGGCAAAGTCGTGGCAAAGTAATGAAAAGTGTGGCAAAGTACAGAAAAGTTGTGGCAAAGTGCTGAAAAGTAGTGGCAAAGTACTGAAAAGTGTAGCAAAGTGCTGAAAAGTAGTGGCAAAGTACTGAAACGTAGTGGCAAAGTGCTGAAAAGTGTGGCAAAGTACTGACAAGTTGTGGCAAAGTACTGGCAAAGCACTGAAAAGTGTGGCAAAGTACTGAAATGCAGTGTCAAAATACAGCAAAGTAGTGGCAAAGTGCTGGAAAATGTGGCATAGTACTGACAAGTTG
This sequence comes from Saccoglossus kowalevskii, assembly GCF_978046115.1. NCBI lineage: Eukaryota > Metazoa > Hemichordata > Enteropneusta > Harrimaniidae > Saccoglossus > Saccoglossus kowalevskii. Next base: position 139,075 of record NW_028188617.1, on the reverse strand, counting down.
TGGCAAAGTAATGGCAAAGCACTGAAAAGTATGGCAAAGTACTGAAAAGTATGGCAAAGTACTGAAAAGTTGTGGTAAAGTGCTGAAAAGTAGTGGCAAACTACTGAAAAGCAGTGGTAAAGTGCTGAAAAGTGTGGCAAAGTAATGAAAAGTTGTGGCAAAGTGCTGAAAAGTAGTGGCAAAGTACTGAAAAGTAGTGGCAAAGTGCTGAAAAGTGAGGCATAGTACTGACAAGTTGTGGCAAAGTAGTGACAAAGCACTGAAAAGTGTGGCAAAGTACTGACAAGTTGTGGCAAAGTGCAGAAAAGTAGTGGCAAACTATTTTAAAGGAGTGGTAAAGTGCTGAAAATTGTGGTAAAGTACTGAAAAGTTCTGGCAAAGTAGTGGCAAATTGCTGAAAAGTGTGGCACAGTACTGAAAAGTTGTGGCAAAGTACTGAAAAATGTGGCAATGTACTGAAAAGTTGTGGCAAAGTGCTGAAAAGTAGTGGCAAAGTACAGAAAAGTTGTGGCAAAGTGCTGAAAAGTAGTGGCAAAGTACTGAAACGTAGTGGCAAAGTGCTGAAAAGTGTGGCAAAGTACTGACAAGTTGTGGCAAAGTAGTGGCAAAGCACTGAAAAGTGTGGCAAAGTACTGAAAAATTGGGGCAAAGTGCTGAAAAGTAGTGGCAAACTACTGAAAAGCAGTGGCAAAGTGCTCAAAAGTGTGGCAAAGTACTGAAAAGTTGTGGCAAAGTGGTGGCAAAGCAATGAAAAGTGTGGCAAAGTGCTGAAAAGTAGTGGCAAAGTACTGAGAAGTGTGTCAAAGTACAGAAAAGTTGTTGCAAAGTAATGGCAAAGCACTGAAATGTGTGGCAAAGTACTGAAAAGTTGTGGCAAAGTCGTGGCAAAGTACTGAAAAGTGTGGCAAAGTACTAAAAAGTTGTGGCAAAGTGCTGAAAAGTGTGGCAAAGTACTGAAAAGTTGTTGCAAAGTAGTGGCAAAGCACTGGAATGTGTGGCAAAGTACTGAAAAGTTGTGGCAAAGTCGTGGCAAAGTAATAAGAAGTGTGGCAAAGTACAGAAAAGTTGTGGCAAAGTGCTGAAAAGTAGTGGCAAAGTACTGAAAAGTGTGGCAAAGTGCTGAAAAGTAGAGGCAAAGTAGTGAAAAGTGTGGCAAAGTACTGAAAAGCAGTAGCAAAGTACTGAAAAGTGTGGCAAAGTACTGAAAAGTTGTGGTAAAGTGCTGAAAAGTAGTGGCAAACTACTGAAAAGCAGTGGTAAAGTGCTGAAAAGTGTGGCAAAGTAATGAAAAGTTGTGACAAAGTAGTTGCAAAGCACTGAAAAGTGTGGCAAAGTGCTGAAAAGTAGTGGCAAAGTACTGAAAAGTAGTGGCAAAGTGCTGAAAAGTGTGGCATAGTACTGACAAGTTGTAGCAAAGTCGTGGCAAAGTACTGAAAACTATGGCAAAGTACTGAAAAGTTGTGGCAAAGTGCTGAAAAATAGTTGCAAAGTACTGAAAAATGTGGCAAAGTACTGAAAAGTTGTGGCAAAGTGCTGAAAAGTAGTGGCAAAGTACTGAAAAGTAGTGGCAAAGTGAAGAAAAGTGTGGCACAGTACTGAAAAGTTGTGGCAAAGTACTGAAAAATGTGGCAAAGTACTGAAAAGTTGTGGCAAAGTGCTGAAAAGTAGTGGCAAAGTACAGAAAAGTTGTGGCAAAGTGCTGAAAAGTAGTGGCAAAGTACTGAAACGTAGTGGCAAACTATTTTAAAGGAGTGGTAAAGTGCTGAAAAGTGTGACAAAGTACTGAAAAGTTGTGGCAAAGTAGTGGCAAATTGCTGAAAAGTGTGGCAAAGTACTGAAAAGTATAGCAAAGTACTGAAAAGTTGTGGCAAAGTGCTGAAAAGTAGTGGCAAAGTAATGAAAAATGTGGCAAAGTACTGAAAAGTTGTGGCAAAGTGCTGAAAAGTAGTGGCAAAGTACTGAAAAGTAGTGGCAAAGTACTGAAAAGTAGTGGCAAAGTACTGAAAAGTTGTGGCAAAGTGCTGAAAAGTAGTGGCAAAGTACTGAAATGCAGTGGCAAAATACAGCAAAGTAGTGGCAAAGTGCTGGAAAATGTGGCATAGTACTGACAAGTTGTGGCAAAGTAATGGCAAAGCACTGAAAAGTATGGCAAAGTACTGAAAAGTTGTGGTAAAGTGCTGACAAGTAGTGGCAAACTACTGAAAAGCAGTGGTAAAGTGCTGAAAAGTGTGGCAAAGTAATGAAAAGTTGTGGCAAAGTGCTGAAAAGTAGTGGCAAAGTACTGAAAAGTAGTGGCAAAGTGCTGAAAAGTGTGGCATAGTACTGACAAGTTGTGGCAAAGTAGTGACAAAGCACTGAAAAGTGTGGCAAAGTACTGACAAGTTGTGGCAAAGTGCAGAAAAGTAGTGGCAAACTATTTTAAAGGAGTGGTAAAGTGCTGAAAATTGTGGTAAAGTACTGAAAAGTTCTGGCAAAGTAGTGGCAAATTGCTGAAAAGTGTGGCACAGTACTGAAAAGTTGTGGCAAAGTACTGAAAAATGTGGCAATGTACTGAAAAGTTGTGGCAAAGTGCTGAAAAGTAGTGGCAAAGTACAGAAAAGTTGTGGCAAAGTGCTGAAAAGTAGTGGCAAAATACTGAAACGTAGTGGCAAAGTGCTGAAAAGTGTGGCAAAGTACTGACAAGTTGTGGCAAAGTAGTGGCAAAGCACTGAAAAGTTTGGCAAAGTACTGAAAAATTGGGGCAAAGTGCTGGAAAGTAGTGGCAAACTACTGAAAAGCAGTGGCAAAGTGCTCAAAAGTGTGGCAAAGTACTGAAAAGTTGTGGCAAAGTGGTGGCAAAGCAATGAAAAGTGTGGCAAAGTGCTGAAAAGTAGTGGCAAAGTACTGAGAAGTGTGTCAAAGTACAGAAAAGTTGTTGCAAAGTAGTGGCAAAGCACTGAAATGTGTGGCAAAGTACTAAAAAGTTGTGGCAAAGTGCTGAAAAGTGTGGCAAAGTACTGAAAAGTTGTTGCAAAGTAGTGGCAAAGCACTGGAATGTGTGGCAAAGTACTGAAAAGTTGTGGCAAAGTCGTGGCAAAGTAATGAAAAGTGTGGCAAAGTACAGAAAAGTTGTGGCAAAGTTCTGAAAAGTAGTGGCAAAGTACTGAAAAGTGTAGCAAAGTGCTGAAAAGTAGTGGCAAAGTACTGAAACGTAGTGGCAAAGTGCTGAAAAGTGTGGCAAAGTACTGACAAGTTGTGGCAAAGTACTGGCAAAGCACTGAAAAGTGTGGCAAAGTACTGAAAAATTGTGGCAAAGTGCTGAAAAGTAGTGGCAAAGTACTGTGGCTAAGTAATGAAAAGTTGTTGCAAAGTCCTGAAAAGTAGTGGCAAAGTACTGAAATGCAGTGGCAAAATACAGCAAAGTAGTGGCAAAGTGCTGGAAAATGTGGCATAGTACTGACAAGTTGTGGCAAAGTAATGGCAAAGTACTGAAAAGTATGGCAAAGTACTGAAAAGTTGTGGTAAAGTGATGAAAAGTAGTGGCAAACTACTGAAAAGCAGTGGTAAAGTGCTGAAAAGTGTGGCAAAGTAATGAAAAGTTGTGGCAAAGTGCTGAAAAGTAGTGGCAAAGTACTGAAAAGTAGTGGCAAAGTGCTGAAAAGTGTGACATAGTACTGACAAGTTGTGGCAAAGTAGTGACAAAGCACTGAAAAGTGTGGCAAAGTACTGACAAGTTGTGGCAAAGTGCAGAAAAGTAGTGGCAAACTATTTTAAAGGAGTGGTAAAGTGCTGAAAATTGTGGTCAAGTACTGAAAAGTTCTGGCAAAGTAGTGGCAAATTGCTGAAAAGTGTGGCACAGTACTGAAAAGTTGTGGCAAAGTACTGAAAAATGTGGCAATGTACTGAAAAGTTGTGGCAAAGTGCTGAAAAGTAGTGGCAAAGTACAGAAAAGTTGTGGCAAAGTGCTGAAAAGTAGTGGCAAAGTACTGAAACGTAGTGGCAAAGTGCTGAAAAGTGTGGCAAAGTACTGACAAGTTGTGGCAAAGTAGTGGCAAAGCACTGAAAAGTGTGGCAAAGTACTGAAAAATTGGGGCAAAGTAGTGAAAAGTGTGGCAAAGTACTGAAAAGCAGTAGCAAAGTACTGAAAAGTGTGGCAAAGTAAAGAAAAGTTGTGGCAAAGTACTGAAAAGTAGTGGCAAAGTGCTGAAAAGTGTGGCAAAGTAAAGAAAAGTTGTGGTAAAGTGCTGAAAAGTAGTGGCAAACTACTGAAAAGCAGTGGTAAAGTGCTGAAAAGTGTGGCAAAGTAACGAAAAGTTGTGACAAAGTAGTTGCAAAGCACTGAAAAGTGTGGCAAAGTGCTGAAAAGTAGTGGCAAAGTACTGAAAAGTAGTGGCAAAGTGCTGAAAAGTGTGGCATAGTACTGACAAGTTGTAGCAAAGTCGTGGCAAAGTACTGAAAAGTATGACAAAGTACTGAAAAGTTGTGGCAAAGTGCTGAAAAATAGTGGCAAAGTACTGAAAAATGTGGCAAAGTACTGAAAAGTTGTGGCAAAGTGCTGAAAAGTAGTGGCAAAGTACTGAAAAGTAGTGGCAAAGTGAAGAAAAGTGTGGCACAGTACTGAAAAGTTGTGGCAAAGTACTGAAAAATGTGGCAAAGTACTGAAAAGTTGTGGCAAAGTGCTGAAAAGTAGTGGCAAAGTACAGAAAAGTTGTGGCAAAGTGCTGAAAAGTAGTGGCAAAGTACTGAAACGTAGTGGCAAAGTGCTGAAAAGTGTGGCAAAGTACTGACAAGTTGTGGCAAAGTAGTGGCAAAGCACTGAAAAGTGTGGCAAAGTACTGAAAAATTGGGGCAAAGTGCTGAAAAGTAGTGGCAAAGTACTGAAAAGTGTGGCACAGTACTGAAAAGTTGTGGCAAAGTACTGAAAAATGTGGCAATGTACTGAAAAGTTGTGGCAAAGTGCTGAAAAGTAGTGGCAAAGTACAGAAAAGTTGTGGCAAAGTGCTGAAAAGTAGTGGCAAAGTACTGAAACGTAGTGGCAAAGTGCTGAAAAGTGTGGCAAAGTACTGACAAGTTGTGGCAAAGTAGTGGCAAAGCACTGAAAAGTGTGGCAAAGTACTGAAAAATTGGGGCAAAGTGCTGAAAAGTAGTGGCAAACTACTGAAAAGCAGTGGCAAAGTGCTCAAAAGTGTGGCAAAGTACTGAAAAGTTGTGGCAAAGTGGTGGCAAAGCAATGAAAAGTGTGGCAAAGTGCTGAAAAGTGTGGCAAAGTACTGAAAAGTTGTTGCAAAGTAGTGGCAAAGCACTGGAATGTGTGGCAAAGTACTGAAAAGTTGTGGCAAAGTCGTGGCAAAGTAATGAAAAGTGTGGCAAAGTACAGAAAAGTTGTGGCAAAGTGCTGAAAAGTAGTGGCAAAGTACTGAAAAGTGTGGCAAAGTGCTGAAAAGTAGTGGCAAAGTAGTGAAAAGTGTGGCAAAGTACTGAAAAGCAGTAGCAAAGTACTGAAAAGTGTGGCAAAGTAAAGAAAAGTTGTGGTAAAGTGCTGAAAAGTAGTGGCAAACTACTGAAAAGCAGTGGTAAAGTGCTGAAAAGTGTGGCAAAGTAATGAAAAGTTGTGACAAAGTAGTTGCAAAGCACTGAAAAGTGTGGCAAAGTGCTGAAAAGTAGTGGCAAAGTACTGAAAAGTAGTGGCAAAGTGCTGAAAAGTGTGGCATAGTACTGACAAGTTGTAGCAAAGTCGTGGCAAAGTACTGAAAAGTATGACAAAGTACTGAAAAGTTGTGGCAAAGTGCTGAAAAATAGTGGCAAAGTACTGAAAAATGTGGCAAAGTACTGAAAAGTTGTGGCAAAGTGCTGAAAAGTAGTGGCAAAGTACTGAAAAGTAGTGGCAAAGTGAAGAAAAGTGTGGCACAGTACTGAAAAGTTGTGGCAAAGTACTGAAAAATGTGGCAAAGTACTGAAAAGTTGTGGCAAAGTGCTGAAAAGTAGTGGCAAAGTACAGAAAAGTTGTGGCAAAGTGCTGAAAAGTAGTGGCAAAGTACTGAAACGTAGTGGCAAACTATTTTAAAGGAGTGGTAAAGTGCTGAAAAGTGTGACAAAGTACTGAAAAGTTGTGGCAAAGTAGTGGCAAATTGCTGAAAAGTGAGGCAAAGTACTGAAAAGTATAGCAAAGTACTGAAAAGTTGTGGCAAAGTGCTGAAAAGTAGTGGCAAAGTACTGAAAAATGTGGCAAAGTACTGAAAAGTTGTGGCAAAGTGCTGAAAAGTAGTGGCAAAGTACTGAAAAGTAGTGGCAAAGTACTGAAAAGTAGTGGCAAAGTGCTGAAAAGTGTGGCATAGTACTGACAAGTTGTGGCAAAGTAGTGACAAAGCACTGAAAAGTGTGGCAAAGTACTGACAAGTTGTGGCAAAGTGCAGAAAAGTAGTGGCAAACTATTTTAAAGGAGTGGTAAAGTGCTGAAAATTGTGGTAAAGTACTGAAAAGTTCTGGCAAAGTAGTGGCAAATTGCTGAAAAGTGTGGCACAGTACTGAAAAGTTGTGGCAAAGTACTGAAAAATGTGGCAATGTACTGAAAAGTTGTGGCAAAGTGCTGAAAAGTAGTGGCAAAGTACAGAAAAGTTGTGGCAAAGTGCTGAAAAGTAGTGGCAAAGTACTGAAACGTAGTGGCAAAGTGCTGAAAAGTGTGGCAAAGTACTGACAAGTTGTGGCAAAGTAGTGGCAAAGCACTGAAAAGTGTGGCAAAGTACTGAAAAATTGTGGCAAAGTGCTGAAAAGTGTGGCAAAGTACTGAAAAGTTGTTGCAAAGTAGTGGCAAAGCACTGGAATGTGTGGCAAAGTACTGAAAAGTTGTGGCAAACTCGTGGCAAAGTAATGAAAAGTGTGGCAAAGTACAGAAAAGTTGTGGCAAAGTGCTGAAAATTAGTGGCAAAGTACTGAAAAGTGTGGCAAAGTGCTGAAAAGTAGTGGCAAAGTAGTGAAAAGTGTGGCAAAGTACTGAAAAGCAGTAGCAAAGTACTGAAAAGTGTGGCAAAGTACTGAAAAGTTGTGGTAAAGTGCTGAAAAGTAGTGGCAAACTACTGAAAAGCAGTGGTAAAGTGCTGAAAAGTGTGGCAAAGTAATGAAAAGTTGTGACAAAATAGTTTCAAAGCACTGAAAAGTGTGGCAAAGTGCTGAAAAGTAGTGGCAAAGTACTGAAAAGTAGTGGCAAAGTGCTGAAAAGTGTGGCATAGTACTGACAAGTTGTAGCAAACTCGTGGCAAAGTACTGAAAAGTATGGCAAAGTACTGAAAAGTTGTGGCAAAGTGCTGAAAAATAGTGGCAAAGTACTGAAAAATGTGGCAAAGTACTGAAAAGTTGTGGCAAAGTACTGAAAAGTAGTGGCAAAGTGAAGAAAAGTGTGGCACAGTACTGAAAAGTTGTGGCAAAGTACTGAAAAATGTGGCAAAGTACTGAAAAGTTGTGGCAAAGTGCTGAAAAGTAGTGGCAAAGTACAGAAAAGTTGAGGCAAAGTGCTGAAAAGTAGTGGCAAAGTACTGAAACGTAGTGGCAAACTATTTTAAAGGAGTGGTAAAGTGCTGAAAAGTGTGACAAATTACTGAAAAGTTGTGGCAAAGTAGTGGCAAATTGCTGAAAAGTGTGGCAAAGTACTGAAAAGTATAGCAAAGTACTGAAAAGTTGTGGCAAAGTGCTGAAAAGTAGTGGCAAAGTACTGAAAAGTAGTGGCAAAGTACTGAAAAATGTGGCAATGTACTGAAAAGTTGTGGCAAAGTGCTGAAAAGTAGTGGCAAAGTACAGAAAAGTTGTGGCAAAGTGCTGAAAAGTAGTGGCAAAGTACTGAAACGTAGTGGCAAAGTGCTGAAAAGTGTGGCAAAGTACTGACAAGTTGTGACAAAGTAGTGGCAAAGCACTGAAAAGTGTGGCAAAGTACTGAAAAATTGTGGCAAAGTGCTGAAAAGTAGTGGCAAAGTACTGTGGCTAAGTAATGAAAAGTTGTGGCAAAGTGCTGAAAAGTAGTGGCAAAGTACTGAAACGTAGTGGCAAAGTGAAGAAAAGTGTGGCAAAGTACTGACAAGTTGTGGCAAAGTACTGGCAAAGCACTGAAAAGTGTGGCAAAGTACTGAAAAATTGTGGCAAAGTGCTGAAAAGTAGTGGCAAAGTACTGTGGCTAAGTAATGAAAAGTTGTTGCAAAGTCCTGAAAAGTAGTGGCAAAGTACTGAAATGCAGTGGCAAAATACAGCAAAGTAGTGGCAAAGTGCTGGAAAATGTGGCATAGTACTGACAAGTTGTGGCAAAGTGCTGAAAAGTAGTGGCAAAGTACTGAAAAGTAGTGGCAAAGTGAAGAAAAGTGTGGCACAGTACTGAAAAGTTGTGGCAAAGTACTGAAAAATGTGGCAATGTACTGAAAAGTTGTGGCAAAGTGCTGAAAAGTAGTGGCAAAGTACAGAAAAGTTGTGGCAAAGTGCTGAAAAGTAGTGGCAAAGTACTGAAACGTAGTGGCAAAGTGCTGAAAAGTGTGGCAAAGTACTGACAAGTTGTAGCAAAGTAGTGGCAAAGCACTGAAAAGTGTGGCAAAGTACTGAAAAATTGTGGCAAAGTGCTGAAACGTAGTGGCAAAGTACTGTGGCTAAGTAATTAAAAGTTGTGGCAAAGTGCTGAAAAGTAGTGGCAAAGTACTGAAACGTAGTGGCAAAGTGCTGAAAAGTGTGGCAAAGTACTGACAAGTTGTGGCAAAGTACTGGCAAAGCACTGAAAAGTGTGGCAAAGTACTGAAAAAATTGTGGCAAAGTGCTGAAAAGTAGTGGCAAAGTACTGTGGCTAAGTAATGAAAAGTTGTTGCAAAGTCCTGAAAAGTAGTGGCAAAGTACTGAAATGCAGTGGCAAAATACAGCAAAGTAGTGGCAAAGTGCTGGAAAATGTGGCATAGTACTGACAAGTTGTGGCAAAGTAATGGCAAAGCACTGAAAAGTATGGCAAAGTACTGAAAAGTTGTGGCAAAGTGCAGAAAAGTAGTGGCAAACTATTTTAAAGGAGTGGTAAAGTGCTGAAAATTGTCGTATAGCACTGAAAAGTTCTGGCAAAGTAGTGGCAAATTGCTGAAAAGTGTGGCACAGTACTGAAAAGTTGTGGCAAAGTACTGAAAAATGTGGCAATGTACTGAAAAGTTGTGGCAAAGTTCTGAAAAGTAGTGGCAAAGTACAGAAAAGTTGTGGCAAAGTGCTGAAAAGTAGTGGCAAAGTACTGAAACGTAGTGGCAAAGTGCTGAAAAGTGTGGCAAAGTACTGACAAGTTGTGGCAAAGTAGTGGCAAAGCACTGAAAAGTGTGGCAAAGTGCTGAAAAGTAGTGGCAAAGTACTGAGAAGTGTGTCAAAGTACAGAAAAGTTGTTGCAAAGTAGTGGCAAAGCACTGAAATGTGTGGCAAAGTACTAAAAAGTTGTGGCAAAGTGCTGAAAAGTGTGGCAAAGTACTGAAAAGTTGTTGCAAAGTAGTGGCAAAGCACTGGAATGTGAGGCAAAGTACTGAAAAGTTGTGGCAAAGTCGTGGCAAAGTAATGAAAAGTGTGGCTAAGTAATGAAAAGTTGTGGCAAAGTGCTGAAAAGTAGTGGCAAAGTACTGAAAAGTGTGGCAAAATGCTGAAAAGTAGTGGAAAAGTAGTGAAAAGTGTGGCAAAGTACTGAAAAGCATTAGCAAAGTACTGAAAAGTGTGGCAAAGTACTGAAAAGTTGTGGCAAAGTGCTAAAAAGTGTAGCAAGTACTGACAAGTTGTGGCAAAGTAGTGACAAAGCACTGAAAAGTGTGGCAAAGTACTGAAAAGTTGTGGTAAAGTGCTGAAAAGTAGTTGCAAACTACTGAAAAGCAGTGTTAAAGTTCTGAAAAGTGTGGCAAAGTAATGAAAAGTTGCGGCAAAGTAGTTGCAAAGCACTGAAAAGTGTGGCAAAGTGCTGAAAAGTAGTGGCAAAGTACTGAAAAGTAGTGGCAAAGTGCTGAAAAGTGTGGCATAGTACTGATAAGTTGTGGCAAAGTAGTGGCAAAGCACTGAAAAGTGTGGCATATTACTGGCAAGTTGTGGCAAAGTGCTGAAAAGTAGTGGCAAACTATTTTAAAGGAGTGGTAAAGTACAGAAAAGTGTGGCAAAGTACTGAAAAGTTGTAGCAAAGTCGTGGCAACGTACTGAAAAGTATGGCAAAGTACTGAAAAGTTGTGGCAAAGTGCTGAAAAGTAGTGGCAAAGTGCTGAAAAATGTGGCAAAGTACTGAAAAGTAGTGGCAAAGTGCTGAAAAGTAGTGGCAAAGTACTGAAAAGTAGTGGCAAAGTGCTGAAAAGCAGTGGCAAAGTGCTCAAAAGTGTGGCAAAGTACTGAAAAGTTGTGGCAAATTGGTGGCAAAGTACTGAAAAGTGTGGCAAAGTCCTGAAAAGTTGTGGCAAAGTGCTAAAAGTAGTGGCAAAGTACTGAGAAGTGTGTCAAAGTACTGAAAAGTTGTGGCAAAGTGTTGAAAAGTAGTGGCAAAGTACTGAAAAGTACTGGCAAAGTGCTGGAAAGTGTGGCATAGTACTGACAAGTTGTGGCAAAGTAGTGGCAAAGCACTGAAAAGTGTGGCAAAGTACTGAAAAGTTGTGGTAAAGTGCTGAAAAGTAGTGGCAAACTACTGAAAAGCAGTGGTAAAGTGCTGAAAAGTGTGGAAAAGTACTGAAAAGTTGTGGCAAAGTAGTGGCAAATTGCTGAAAATTGTGGCAAAGTACTGAAAAGTTGTGGCAAAGTCGTGGCAAAGCACTGAAAAGTGTGGCAATGAACTGACAAGTTGTGGCAAAGTGCTGAAAAGTAGTGGCAAACTATTTTAAAGGAGTGGTAAAGTGCTGAAAAGTGTGACAAAGTACTGAAAAGTTGTGGCAAAGTAGTGGCAAATTGCTGAAAAGTGTGGCAAAGTACTGAAAAGTATAGCAAAGTACTGAAAAGTTGTGGCAAAGTGCTGAAAAGTAGTGGCAAAGTACTGAAAAGTAGTGGCAAAGTACTGAAAAATGTAGCAATGTACTGAAAAGTTGTGGCAAAGTGCTGAAAAGTAGTGGCAAAGTACAGAGAAGTTGTGGCAAAGTGCTGAAAAGTAGTGGCAAAGTACTGAAACGTAGTGGCAAAGTGCTGAAAAGTGTGGCAAAGTACTGACAAGTTGTGACAAAGTAGTGGCAAAGCACTGAAAAGTGTGGCAAAGTACTGAAAAATTGTGGCAAAGTGCTGAAAAGTAGTGGCAAAGTACTGTGGCTAAGTAATGAAAAGTTGTGGCAAAGTGCTGAAAAGTAGTGGCAAAGTACTGAAATGCAGTGGCAAAATACAGCAAAGTAGTGGCAAAGTGCTGGAAAATGTGGCATAGTACTGACAAGTTGTGGCAAAGTGCTGAAAAGTAGTGGCAAAGTACTGAAAAGTAGTGGCAAAGTGAAGAAAAGTGTGGCACAGTACTGAAAAGTTGTGGCAAAGTACTGAAAAATGTGGCAATGTACTGAAAAGTTGTGGCAAAGTGCTGAAAAGTAGTGGCAAAGTACAGAAAAGTTGTGGCAAAGTGCTGAAAAGTAGTGGCAAAGTACTGAAACGTAGTGGCAAAGTGCTGAAAAGTGTGGCAAAGTACTGACAAGTTGTAGCAAAGTAGTGGCAAAGCACTGAAAAGTGTGGCAAAGTACTGAAAAATTGTGGCAAAGTGCTGAAACGTAGTGGCAAAGTACTGTGGCTAAGTAATTAAAAGTTGTGGCAAAGTGCTGAAAAGTAGTGGCAAAGTACTGAAACGTAGTGGCAAAGTGCTGAAAAGTGTGGCAAAGTACTGACAAGTTGTGGCAAAGTACTGGCAAAGCACTGAAAAGTGTGGCAAAGTACTGAAAAAATTGTGGCAAAGTGCTGAAAAGTAGTGGCAAAGTACTGTGGCTAAGTAATGAAAAGTTGTTGCAAAGTCCTGAAAAGTAGTGGCAAAGTACTGAAATGCAGTGGCAAAATACAGCAAAGTAGTGGCAAAGTGCTGGAAAATGTGGCATAGTACTGACAAGTTGTGGCAAAGTAATGGCAAAGCACTGAAAAGTATGGCAAAGTACTGAAAAGTTGTGGTAAAGTGCTGAAAAGTAGTGGCAAACTACTGAAAAGCAGTGGTAAAGTGCTGAAAAGTGTGGCAAAGTAATGAAAAGTTGTGGCAAAGTGCTGAAAAGTAGTGGCAAAGTACTGAAAAGTAGTGGCAAAGTGCTGAAAAGTGTGGCATAGTACTGACAAGTTGTGGCAAAGTAGTGACAAAGCACTGAAAAGTGTGGCAAAGTACTGACAAGTTGTGGCAAAGTGCAGAAAAGTAGTGGCAAACTATTTTAAAGGAGTGGTAAAGTGCTGAAAATTGTCGTATAGCACTGAAAAGTTCTGGCAAAGTAGTGGCAAATTGCTGAAAAGTGTGGCACAGTACTGAAAAGTTGTGGCAAAGTACTGAAAAATGTGGCAAAATGCTGAAAAGTAGTGGAAAAGTAGTGAAAAGTGTGGCAAAGTACTGAAAAGCATTAGCAAAGTACTGAAAAGTGTGGCAAAGTACTGAAAAGTTGTGGCAAAGTGCTGAAAAGTAGTGGCAAAGTACTGAAACGTAGTGGCAAAGTGCTAAAAAGTGTAGCAAGTACTGACAAGTTGTGGCAAAGTAGTGACAAAGCACTGAAAAGTGTGGCAAAGTACTGAAAAGTTGTGGTAAAGTGCTGAAAAGTAGTTGCAAACTACTGAAAAGCAGTGTTAAAGTTCTGAAAAGTGTGGCAAAGTAATGAAAAGTTGCGGCAAAGTAGTTGCAAAGCACTGAAAAGTGTGGCAAAGTGCTGAAAAGTAGTGGCAAAGTACTGAAAAGTAGTGGCAAAGTGCTGAAAAGTGTGGCATAGTACTGATAAGTTGTGGCAAAGTAGTGGCAAAGCACTGAAAAGTGTGGCATATTACTGGCAAGTTGTGGCAAAGTGCTGAAAAGTAGTGGCAAACTATTTTAAAGGAGTGGTAAAGTACAGAAAAGTGTGGCAAAGTACTGAAAAGTTGTAGCAAAGTCGTGGCAACGTACTGAAAAGTATGGCAAAGTACTGAAAAGTTGTGGCAAAGTGCTGAAAAGTAGTGGCAAAGTGCTGAAAAATGTGGCAAAGTACTGAAAAGTAGTGGCAAAGTGCTGAAAAGTAGTGGCAAAGTACTGAAAAGTAGTGGCAAAGTGCTGAAAAGCAGTGGCAAAGTGCTCAAAAGTGTGGCAAAGTACTGAAAAGTTGTGGCAAATTGGTGGCAAAGTACTGAAAAGTGTGGCAAAGTCCTGAAAAGTTGTGGCAAAGTGCTAAAAGTAGTGGCAAAGTACTGAGAAGTGTGTCAAAGTACTGAAAAGTTGTGGCAAAGTGTTGAAAAGTAGTGGCAAAGTACTGAAAAGTACTGGCAAAGTGCTGGAAAGTGTGGCATAGTACTGACAAGTTGTGGCAAAGTAGTGGCAAAGCACTGAAAAGTGTGGCAAAGTACTGAAAAGTTGTGGTAAAGTGCTGAAAAGTAGTGGCAAACTACTGAAAAGCAGTGGTAAAGTGCTGAAAAGTGTGGAAAAGTACTGAAAAGTTGTGGCAAAGTAGTGGCAAATTGCTGAAAATTGTGGCAAAGTACTGAAAAGTTGTGGCAAAGTCGTGGCAAAGCACTGAAAAGTGTGGCAAAGAACTGACAAGTTGTGGCAAAGTGCTGAAAAGTAGTGGCAAACTATTTTAAAGGAGTGGTAAAGTGCTGAAAAGTGTGACAAAGTACTGAAAAGTTGTGGCAAAGTAGTGGCAAATTGCTGAAAAGTGTGGCAAAGTACTGAAAAGTATAGCAAAGTACTGAAAAGTTGTGGCAAAGTGCTGAAAAGTAGTGGCAAAGTACTGAAAAGTAGTGGCAAAGTACTGAAAAATGTGGCAATATACTGAAAAGTTGTGGCAAAGTGCTGAAAAGTAGTGGCAAAGTACAGAAAAGTTGTGGCAAAGTGCTGAAAAGTAGTGGCAAAGTACTGAAACGTAGTGGCAAAGTGCTGAAAAGTGTGGCAAAGTACTGACAAGTTGTGACAAAGTAGTGGCAAAGCACTGAAAAGTGTGGCAAAGTACTGAAAAATTGTGGCAAAGTGCTGAAAAGTAGTGGCAAAGTACTGTGGCTAAGTAATGAAAAGTTGTGGCAAAGTGCTGAAAAGTAGTGGCAAAGTACTGAAATGCAGTGGCAAAATACAGCAAAGTAGTGGCAAAGTGCTGGAAAATGTGGCATAGTACTGACAAGTTGTGGCAAAGTGCTGAAAAGTAGTGGCAAAGTACTGAAAAGTAGTGGCAAAGTGAAGAAAAGTGTGGCACAGTACTGAAAAGTTGTGGCAAAGTACTGAAAAATGTGGCAATGTACTGAAAAGTTGTGGCAAAGTGCTGAAAAGTAGTGGCAAAGTACAGAAAAGTTGTGGCAAAGTGCTGAAAAGTAGTGGCAAAGTACTGAAACGTAGTGGCAAAGTGCTGAAAAGTGTGGCAAAGTACTGACAAGTTGTAGCAAAGTAGTGGCAAAGCACTGAAAAGTGTGGCAAAGTACTGAAAAATTGTGGCAAAGTGCTGAAACGTAGTGGCAAAGTACTGTGGCTAAGTAATTAAAAGTTGTGGCAAAGTGCTGAAAAGTAGTGGCAAAGTACTGAAACGTAGTGGCAAAGTGCTGAAAAGTGTGGCAAAGTACTGACAAGTTGTGGCAAAGTACTGGCAAAGCACTGAAAAGTGTGGCAAAGTACTGAAAAAATTGTGGCAAAGTGCTGAAAAGTAGTGGCAAAGTACTGTGGCTAAGTAATGAAAAGTTGTTGCAAAGTCCTGAAAAGTAGTGGCAAAGTACTGAAATGCAGTGGCAAAATACAGCAAAGTAGTGGCAAAGTGCTGGAAAATGTGGCATAGTACTGACAAGTTGTGGCAAAGTAATGGCAAAGCACTGAAAAGTATGGCAAAGTACTGAAAAGTTGTGGTAAAGTGCTGAAAAGTAGTGGCAAACTACTGAAAACAGTGGTAAAGTGCTGAAAAGTGTGGCAAAGTAATGAAAAGTTGTGGCAAAGTGCTGAAAAGTAGTGGCAAAGTACTGAAAAGTAGTGGCAAAGTGCTGAAAAGTGTGGCATAGTACTGACAAGTTGTGGCAAAGTAGTGACAAAGCACTGAAAAGTGTGGCAAAGTACTGACAAGTTGTGGCAAAGTGCAGAAAAGTAGTGGCAAACTATTTTAAAGGAGTGGTAAAGTGCTGAAAATTGTCGTATAGCACTGAAAAGTTCTGGCAAAGTAGTGGCAAATTGCTGAAAAGTGTGGCACAGTACTGAAAAGTTGTGGCAAAGTACTGAAAAATGTGGCAATGTACTGAAAAGTTGTGGCAAAGTTCTGAAAAGTAGTGGCAAAGTACAGAAAAGTTGTGGCAAAGTGCTGAAAAGTAGTGGCAAAGTACTGAAACGTAGTGGCAAAGTGCTGAAAAGTGTGGCAAAGTACTGACAAGTTGTGGCAAAGTAGTGGCAAAGCACTGAAAAGTGTGGCAAAGTGCTGAAAAGTAGTGGCAAAGTACTGAGAAGTGTGTCAAAGTACAGAAAAGTTGTTGCAAAGTAGTGGCAAAGCACTGAAATGTGTGGCAAAGTACTAAAAAGTTGTGGCAAAGTGCTGAAAAGTGTGGCAAAGTACTGAAAAGTTGTTGCAAAGTAGTGGCAAAGCACTGGAATGTGAGGCAAAGTACTGAAAAGTTGTGGCAAAGTCGTGGCAAAGTAATGAAAAGTGTGGCAAAGTACAGAAAAGTTGTGGCAAAGTGCTGAAAAGTAGTGGCAAAGTACTGAAACGTAGTGGCAAAGTGCTGAAAAGTGTGGCAAAGTACTGACAAGTTGTGGCAAAGTACTGGCAAAGCACTGAAAAGTGTGGCAAAGTACTGAAAAATTGTGGCAAAGTGCTGAAAAGTAGTGGCAAAGTACTGTGGCTAAGTAATGAAAAGTTGTTGCAAAGTCCTGAAAAGTAGTGGCAAAGTACTGAAATGCAGTGGCAAAATACAGCAAAGTAGTGGCAAAGTGCTGGAAAATGTGGCATAGTACTGACAAGTTGTGGCAAAGTAATGGCAAAGCACTGAAAAGTATGGCAAAGTGCTGAAAAGTAGTGGCAAACTACTGAAAAGCAGTGGTAAAGTGCTGACAAGTGTGGCAAAGTAATGAAAAGTTGTGGCAAAGTGCTGAAAAGTAGTGGCAAAGTACTGAAAAGTAGTGGCAAAGTGCTGAAAAGTGTGGCATAGTACTGACAAGTTGTGGCAAAGTAGTGACAAAGCACTGAAAAGTGTGGCAAAGTACTGACAAGTTGTGGCAAAGTGCAGAAAAGTAGTGGCAAACTATTTTAAAGGAGTGGTAAAGTGCTGAAAATTGTGGTAAAGTACTGAAAAGTTCTGGCAAAGTAGTGGCAAATTGCTGAAAAGTGTGGCACAGTACTGAAAAGTTGTGGCAAAGTACTGAAAAATGTGGCAATGTACTGAAAAGTTGTGGCAAAGTGCTGAAAAGTAGTGGCAAAGTACAAAAAAGTTGTGGCAAAGTGCTGAAAAGTAGTGGCAAAGTACTGAAACGTAGTGGCAAAGTGCTGAAAAGTGTGGCAAAGTACTGACAAGTTGTGGCAAAGTAGTGGCAAAGCACTGAAAAGAGTGGCAAAGTACTGAAAAATTTGGGCAAAGTGCTGAAAAGTAGTGGCAAACTACTGAAAAGCAGTGGCAAAGTGCTCAAAAGTGTGGCAAAGTACTGAAAATTTGTGGCAAAGTGGTGGCAAAGCAATGAAAAGTGTGGCAAAGTGCTGAAAATTAGTGGCAAAGTACTGAGAAGTGAGTCAAAGTACAGAAAAGTTGTTGCAAAGTAGTGGCAAAGCACTGAAATGTGTGGCAAAGTACTAAAAAGTTGTGGCAAAGTGCTGAAAAGTGTGGCAAAGTACTGAAAAGTTGTTGCAAAGTAGTGGCAAAGCACTGGAATGTGTGGCAAAGTACTGAAACGTTGTGGCAAAGTCGTGGCAAAGTAATGAAAAGTGTGGCAAAGTACAGAAAAGTTGTGGCAAAGTGCTGAAAAGTAGTGGCAAAGTACTGATAAGTGTAGCAAAGTGCTGAAAAGTAGTGGCAAAGTACTGAAACGTAGTGGCAAAGTGCTGAAAAGTGTGGCAAAGTACTGACAAGTTGTGGCAAAGTACTGGCAAAGCACTGAAAAGTGTGGCAAAGTACTGAAATGCAGTGGCAAAATACAGCAAATTAGTGGCAAAGTGCTGGAAAATGTGGCATAGTACTGACAAGTTGTGGCAAAGTAATGGCAAAGCACTGAAAAGTATGGCAAAGTACTGAAAAGTTGTGGTAAAGTGCTGAAAAGTAGTGGCAAACTACTGAAAAGCAGTGGTAAAGTGCTGAAAAGTGTGGCAAAGTAATGAAAAGTTGTGGCAAAGTGCTGAAAAGTAGTGGCAAAGTACTGAAAAGTAGTGGCAAAGTGCTGAAAAGTGAGGCATAGTACTGACAAGTTGTGGCAAAGTAGTGACAAAGCACTGAAAAGTGTGGCAAAGTACTGACAAGTTGTGGCAAAGTGCAGAAAAGTAGTGGCAAACTATTTTAAAGGAGTGGTAAAGTGCTGAAAATTGTGGTCAAGTACTGAAAAGTTCTGGCAAAGTAGTGGCAAATTGCTGAAAAGTGTGGCACAGTACTGAAAAGTTGTGGCAAAGTACTGAAAAATGTGGCAATGTACTGAAAAGTTGTGGCAAAGTGCTGAAAAGTAGTGGCAAAGTACAGAAAAGTTGTGGCAAAGTGCTGAAAAGTAGTGGCAAAGTACTGAAACGTAGTGGCAAAGTGCTGAAAAGTGTGGCAAAGTACTGACAAGTTGTGGCAAAGTAGTGGCAAAGCACTGAAAAGTGTGGCAAAGTACTGAAAAATTGGGGCAAAGTGCTGAAAAGTAGTGGCAAACTACTGAAAAGCAGTGGCAAAGTGCTCAAAAGTGTGGCAAAGTACTGAAAAGTTGTGGCAAAGTGGTGGCAAAGCAATGAAAAGTGTGGCAAAGTGCTGAAAAGTAGTGGCAAAGTACTGAGAAGTGTGTCAAAGTACAGAAAAGTTGTTGCAAAGTAATGGCAAAGCACTGAAATGTGTGGCAAAGTACTGAAAAGTTGTGGCAAAGTCGTGGCAAAGTACTGAAAAGTGTGGCAAAGTACTAAAAAGTTGTGGCAAAGTGCTGAAAAGTGTGGCAAAGTACTGAAAAGTTGTTGCAAAGTAGTGGCAAAGCACTGGAATGTGTGGCAAAGTACTGAAAAGTTGTGGCAAAGTCGTGGCAAAGTAATGAAAAGTGTGGCAAAGTACAGAAAAGTTGTGGCAAAGTGCTGAAAAGTAGTGGCAAAGTACTGAAAAGTGTGGCAAAGTGCTGAAAAGTAGAGGCAAAGTAGTGAAAAGTGTGGCAAAGTACTGAAAAGCAGTAGCAAAGTACTGAAAAGTGTGGCAAAGTACTGAAAAGTTGTGGTAAAGTGCTGAAAAGTAGTGGCAAACTACTGAAAAGCAGTGGTAAAGTGCTGAAAAGTGTGGCAAAGTAATGAAAAGTTGTGACAAAGTAGTTGCAAAGCACTGAAAAGTGTGGCAAAGTGCTGAAAAGTAGTGGCAAAGTACTGAAAAGTAGTGGCAAAGTGCTGAAAAGTGTGACATAGTACTGACAAGTTGTAGCAAAGTCGTGGCAAAGTACTGAAAACTATGGCAAAGTACTGAAAAGTTGTGGCAAAGTGCTGAAAAATAGTTGCAAAGTACTGAAAAATGTGGCAAAGTACTGAAAAGTTGTGGCAAAGTGCTGAAAAGTAGTGGCAAAGTACTGAAAAGTAGTGGCAAAGTGAAGAAAAGTGTGGCACAGTACTGAAAAGTTGTGGCAAAGTACTGAAAAATGTGGCAAAGTACTGAAAAGTTGTGGCAAAGTGCTGAAAAGTAGTGGCAAAGTACAGAAAAGTTGTGGCAAAGTGCAGAAAAGTAGTGGCAAACTATTTTAAAGGAGTGGTAAAGTGCTGAAAATTGTGGTAAAGTACTGAAAAGTTCTGGCAAAGTAGTGGCAAATTGCTGAAAAGTGAGGCACAGTACTGAAAAGTTGTGGCAAAGTACTGAAAAATGTGGCAATGTACTGAAAAGTTGTGGCAAAGTGCTGAAAAGTAGTGGCAATGTACAAAAAAGTTGTGGCAAAGTGCTGAAAAGTAGTGGCAAAGTACTGAAACGTAGTGGCAAAGTGCTGAAAAGTGTGGCAAAGTACTGACAAGTTGTGGCAAAGTAGTGGCAAAGCACTGAAAAGAGTGGCAAAGTACTGAAAAATTGGGGCAAAGTGCTGAAAAGTAGTGGCAAACTACTGAAAAGCAGTGGCAAAGTGCTCAAAAGTGTGGCAAAGTACTGAAAATTTGTGGCAAAGTGGTGGCAAAGCAATGAAAAGTGTGGCAAAGTGCTGAAAATTAGTGGCAAAGTACTGAGAAGTGAGTCAAAGTACAGAAAAGTTGTTGCAAAGTAGTGGCAAAGCACTGAAATGTGTGGCAAAGTACTAAAAAGTTGTGGCAAAGTGCTGAAAAGTGTGGCAAAGTACTGAAAAGTTGTTGCAAAGTAGTGGCAAAGCACTGGAATGTGTGGCAAAGTACTGAAAAGTTGTGGCAAAGTCGTGGCAAAGTAATGAAAAGTGTGGCAAAGTACAGAAAAGTTGTGGCAAAGTGCTGAAAAGTAGTGGCAAAGTACTGAAAAGTGTAGCAAAGTGCTGAAAAGTAGTGGCAAAGTACTGAAACGTAGTGGCAAAGTGCTGAAAAGTGTGGCAAAGTACTGACAAGTTGTGGCAAAGTACTGGCAAAGCACTGAAAAGTGTGGCAAAGTACTGAAATGCAGTGGCAAAATACAGCAAAGTAGTGGCAAAGTGCTGGAAAATGTGGCATAGTACTGACAAGTTGTGGCAAAGTAATGGCAAAGCACTGAAAAGTATGGCAAAGTACTGAAAAGTATGGCAAAGTACTGAAAAGTTGTGGTAAAGTGCTGAAAAGTAGTGGCAAACTACTGAAAAGCAGTGGTAAAGTGCTGAAAAGTGTGGCAAAGTAATGAAAAGTTGTGGCAAAGTGCTGAAAAGTAGTGGCAAAGTACTGAAAAGTAGTGGCAAAGTGCTGAAAAGTGAGGCATAGTACTGACAAGTTGTGGCAAAGTAGTGACAAAGCACTGAAAAGTGTGGCAAAGTACTGACAAGTTGTGGCAAAGTGCAGAAAAGTAGTGGCAAACTATTTTAAAGGAGTGGTAAAGTGCTGAAAATTGTGGTAAAGTACTGAAAAGTTCTGGCAAAGTAGTGGCAAATTGCTGAAAAGTGTGGCACAGTACTGAAAAGTTGTGGCAAAGTACTGAAAAATGTGGCAATGTACTGAAAAGTTGTGGCAAAGTGCTGAAAAGTAGTGGCAAAGTACAGAAAAGTTGTGGCAAAGTGCTGAAAAGTAGTGGCAAAGTACTGAAACGTAGTGGCAAAGTGCTGAAAAGTGTGGCAAAGTACTGACAAGTTGTGGCAAAGTAGTGGCAAAGCACTGAAAAGTGTGGCAAAGTACTGAAAAATTGGGGCAAAGTGCTGAAAAGTAGTGGCAAACTACTGAAAAGCAGTGGCAAAGTGCTCAAAAGTGTGGCAAAGTACTGAAAAGTTGTGGCAAAGTGGTGGCAAAGCAATGAAAAGTGTGGCAAAGTGCTGAAAAGTAGTGGCAAAGTACTGAGAAGTGTGTCAAAGTACAGAAAAGTTGTTGCAAAGTAATGGCAAAGCACTGAAATGTGTGGCAAAGTACTGAAAAGTTGTGGCAAAGTCGTGGCAAAGTACTGAAAAGTGTGGCAAAGTACTAAAAAGTTGTGGCAAAGTGCTGAAAAGTGTGGCAAAGTACTGAAAAGTTGTTGCAAAGTAGTGGCAAAGCACTGGAATGTGTGGCAAAGTACTGAAAAGTTGTGGCAAAGTCGTGGCAAAGTAATAAGAAGTGTGGCAAAGTACAGAAAAGTTGTGGCAAAGTGCTGAAAAGTAGTGGCAAAGTACTGAAAAGTGTGGCAAAGTGCTGAAAAGTAGAGGCAAAGTAGTGAAAAGTGTGGCAAAGTACTGAAAAGCAGTAGCAAAGTACTGAAAAGTGTGGCAAAGTACTGAAAAGTTGTGGTAAAGTGCTGAAAAGTAGTGGCAAACTACTGAAAAGCAGTGGTAAAGTGCTGAAAAGTGTGGCAAAGTAATGAAAAGTTGTGACAAAGTAGTTGCAAAGCACTGAAAAGTGTGGCAAAGTGCTGAAAAGTAGTGGCAAAGTACTGAAAAGTAGTGGCAAAGTGCTGAAAAGTGTGGCATAGTACTGACAAGTTGTAGCAAAGTCGTGGCAAAGTACTGAAAACTATGGCAAAGTACTGAAAAGTTGTGGCAAAGTGCTGAAAAATAGTTGCAAAGTACTGAAAAATGTGGCAAAGTACTGAAAAGTTGTGGCAAAGTGCTGAAAAGTAGTGGCAAAGTACTGAAAAGTAGTGGCAAAGTGAAGAAAAGTGTGGCACAGTACTGAAAAGTTGTGGCAAAGTACTGAAAAATGTGGCAAAGTACTGAAAAGTTGTGGCAAAGTGCTGAAAAGTAGTGGCAAAGTACAGAAAAGTTGTGGCAAAGTGCTGAAAAGTAGTGGCAAAGTACTGAAACGTAGTGGCAAACTATTTTAAAGGAGTGGTAAAGTGCTGAAAAGTGTGACAAAGTAGTGAAAAGTTGTGGCAAAGTAGTGGCAAATTGCTGAAACGTGTGGCAAAGTACTGAAAAGTATAGCAAAGTACTGAAAAGTTGTGGCAAAGTGCTGAAAAGTAGTGGCAAAGTACTGAAAAATGTGGCAAAGTACTGAAAGGTTGTGGCAAAGTGCTGAAAAGTAGTGGCAAAGTACTGAAAAGTAGTGGCAAAGTACTGAAAAGTAGTGGCAAAGTACTGAAAAGTTGTGGCAAAGTGCTGAAAAGTAGTGGCAAAGTACTGAAATGCAGTGGCAAAATACAGCAAAGTAGTGGCAAAGTGCTGGAAAATGTGGCATAGTACTGACAAGTTGTGGCAAAGTAATGGCAAAGCACTGAAAAGTATGGCAAAGTACTGAAAAGTTGTGGTAAAGTGCTGAAAAGTAGTGGCAAACTACTGAAAAGCAGTGGTAAAGTGCTGAAAAGTGTGGCAAAGTAATGAAAAGTTGTGGCAAAGTGCTGAAAAGTAGTGGCAAAGTACTGAAAAGTAGTGGCAAAGTGCTGAAAAGTGTGGCATAGTACTGACAAGTTGTGGCAAAGTAGTGACAAAGCACTGAAAAGTGTGGCAAAGTACTGACAAGTTGTGGCAAAGTGCAGAAAAGTAGTGGCAAACTATTTTAAAGGAGTGGTAAAGTGCTGAAAATTGTGGTAAAGTACTGAAAAGTTCTGGCAAAGTAGTGGCAAATTGCTGAAAAGTGTGGCACAGTACTGAAAAGTTGTGGCAAAGTACTGAAAAATGTGGCAATGTACTGAAAAGTTGTGGCAAAGTGCTGAAAAGTAGTGGCAAAGTACAGAAAAGTTGTGGCAAAGTGCTGAAAAGTAGTGGCAAAATACTGAAACGTAGTGGCAAAGTGCTGAAAAGTGTGGCAAAGTACTGACAAGTTGTGGCAAAGTAGTGGCAAAGCACTGAAAAGTTTGGCAAAGTACTGAAAAATTGGGGCAAAGTGCTGAAAAGTAGTGGCAAACTACTGAAAAGCAGTGGCAAAGTGCTCAAAAGTGTGGCAAAGTACTGAAAAGTTGTGGCAAAGTGGTGGCAAAGCAATGAAAAGTGTGGCAAAGTGCTGAAAAGTAGTGGCAAAGTACTGAGAAGTGTGTCAAAGTACAGAAAAGTTGTTGCAAAGTAGTGGCAAAGCACTGAAATGTGTGGCAAAGTACTAAAAAGTTGTGGCAAAGTGCTGAAAAGTGTGGCAAAGTACTGAAAAGTTGTTGCAAAGTAGTGGCAAAGCACTGGAATGTGTGGCAAAGTACTGAAAAGTTGTGGCAAAGTCGTGGCAAAGTAATGAAAAGTGTGGCAAAGTACAGAAAAGTTGTGGCAAAGTTCTGAAAAGTAGTGGCAAAGTACTGAAAAGTGTAGCAAAGTGCTGAAAAGTAGTGGCAAAGTACTGAAACGTAGTGGCAAAGTGCTGAAAAGTGTGGCAAAGTACTGACAAGTTGTGGCAAAGTACTGGCAAAGCACTGAAAAGTGTGGCAAAGTACTGAAAAATTGTGGCAAAGTGCTGAAAAGTAGTGGCAAAGTACTGTGGCTAAGTAATGAAAAGTTGTTGCAAAGTCCTGAAAAGTAGTGGCAAAGTACTGAAATGCAGTGGCAAAATACAGCAAAGTAGTGGCAAAGTGCTGGAAAATGTGGCATAGTACTGACAAGTTGTGGCAAAGTAATGGCAAAGTACTGAAAAGTATGGCAAAGTACTGAAAAGTTGTGGTAAAGTGATGAAAAGTAGTGGCAAACTACTGAAAAGCAGTGGTAAAGTGCTGAAAAGTGTGGCAAAGTAATGAAAAGTTGTGGCAAAGTGCTGAAAAGTAGTGGCAAAGTACTGAAAAGTAGTGGCAAAGTGCTGAAAAGTGTGACATAGTACTGACAAGTTGTGGCAAAGTAGTGACAAAGCACTGAAAAGTGTGGCAAAGTACTGACAAGTTGTGGCAAAGTGCAGAAAAGTAGTGGCAAACTATTTTAAAGGAGTGGTAAAGTGCTGAAAATTGTGGTCAAGTACTGAAAAGTTCTGGCAAAGTAGTGGCAAATTGCTGAAAAGTGTGGCACAGTACTGAAAAGTTGTGGCAAAGTACTGAAAAATGTGGCAATGTACTGAAAAGTTGTGGCAAAGTGCTGAAAAGTAGTGGCAAAGTACAGAAAAGTTGTGGCAAAGTGCTGAAAAGTAGTGGCAAAGTACTGAAACGTAGTGGCAAAGTGCTGAAAAGTGTGGCAAAGTACTGACAAGTTGTGGCAAAGTAGTGGCAAAGCACTGAAAAGTGTGGCAAAGTACTGAAAAATTGGGGCAAAGTGCTGAAAAGTAGTGGCAAACTACTGAAAAGCAGTGGTAAAGTGCTCAAAAGTGTGGCAAAGTACTGAAAAGTTGTGGCAAAGTGGTGGCAAAGCAATGAAAAGTGTGGCAAAGTGCTGAAAAGTGTGGCAAAGTACTGAAAAGTTGTTGCAAAGTAGTGGCAAAGCACTGGAATGTGTGGCAAAGTACTGAAAAGTGTGGCAAAGTGCTGAAAAGTAGTGGCAAAGTAGTGAAAAGTGTGGCAAAGTACTGAAAAGCAGTAGCAAAGTACTGAAAAGTGTGGCAAAGTAAAGAAAAGTTGTGGTAAAGTGCTGAAAAGTAGTGGC
Source organism: Saccoglossus kowalevskii (assembly GCF_978046115.1). Classification (NCBI taxonomy): domain Eukaryota; kingdom Metazoa; phylum Hemichordata; class Enteropneusta; family Harrimaniidae; genus Saccoglossus; species Saccoglossus kowalevskii. Next base: position 114,798 of record NW_028188617.1, on the reverse strand, counting down.
AAACTACTGAAAAGCAGTGGTAAAGTGCTGAAAAGTGTGGCAAAGTAATGAAAAGTTGTGACAAAGTAGTTGCAAAGCACTGAAAAGTGTGGCAAAGTGCTGAAAAGTAGTGGCAAAGTACTGAAAAGTAGTGGCAAAGTGCTGAAAAGTGTGGCATAGTACTGACAAGTTGTAGCAAAGTCGTGGCAAAGTACTGAAAAGTATGACAAAGTACTGAAAAGTTGTGGCAAAGTGCTGAAAAATAGTGGCAAAGTACTGAAAAATTTGGCAAAGTACTGAAAAGTTGTGGCAAAGTGCTGAAAAGTAGTGGCAAAGTACTGAAAAGTAGTGGCAAAGTGAAGAAAAGTGTGGCACAGTACTGAAAAGTTGTGGCAAAGTACTGAAAAATGTGGCAAAGTACTGAAAAGTTGTGGCAAAGTGCTGAAAAGTAGTGGCAAAGTACAGAAAAGTTGTGGCAAAGTGCTGAAAAGTAGTGGCAAAGTACTGAAACGTAGTGGCAAAGTGCTGAAAAGTGTGGCAAAGTACTGACAAGTTGTGGCAAAGTAGTGGCAAAGCACTGAAAAGTGTGGCAAAGTACTGAAAAATTGGGGCAAAGTGCTGAAAAGTAGTGGCAAAGTACTGAAAAGTGTGGCACAGTACTGAAAAGTTGTGGCAAAGTACTGAAAAATGTGGCAATGTACTGAAAAGTTGTGGCAAAGTGCTGAAAAGTAGTGGCAAAGTACAGAAAAGTTGTGGCAAAGTGCTGAAAAGTAGTGGCAAAGTACTGAAACGTAGTGGCAAAGTGCTGAAAAGTGTGGCAAAGTACTGACAAGTTGTGGCAAAGTAGTGGCAAAGCACTGAAAAGTGTGGCAAAGTACTGAAAAATTGGGGCAAAGTACTGAAAAATGTGGCAAAGTACTGAAAAGTTGTGGCAAAGTGCTGAAAAGTGTGGCAAAGTACTGACAAGTTGTGGCAAATTATTGGCAAAGCACTGAAAAGTGTGGCAAAGTACTGAAAAATTTTGGCAAAGTGCTGAAAACTAGTGGCAAACTACTGAAAAGCAGTGGCAAAGTGCTCAAAATTTTGGCAAAGTGCTGAAAAGTAGTGGCAAATTGCTGAAAAGTGTGGCAAAGTACTGAAAAGTGTGGCAAAGTACTGAAAAGTATAGCAAAGTACTGAAAAGTTGTGGCAAAGTGTTGAAAAGTAGTGACAAAGTACTGAAAAATGTGGCAAAGTACTGAAAAGTTGTGGCAAAGTACTGAAAAGTAGTGGCAAAGTGAAGAAAAGTGTGGCACAGTACTGAAAAATTGTGGCAAAGTACTGAAAAATGTGGCAAAGTACTGAAAAGTTGTGGCAAAGTGCTGAAAAGTAGTGGCAAAGTACTGAAACGTAGTGGCAAAGTGCTGAAAAGCGTGGCAAAGTACTGACAAGTTGTGGCAAAGTAGTGGCAAAGTGCTGAAAAGTAGTGGCAAACTACTGAAAAGCAGTGGCAAGTGCTCAAAAGTGTGGCAAAGTTCTGTAAAGTTGTGGCAAAGTGCTGAAAAGTAGTGGCAAAGTACTGAAAAGTAGTGGCAAAGTGCTGAAAAGCAGTGGCAAAGTGCTCAAAAGTGTGGCAAAGTACTGAAAAGTTGTGGCAAAGTGGTGGCAAAGTACTGAAAAGTGTGGCAAAGTACAGAAAAGTTGTGGCAATGTGCTGAAAAGAAGTGGCAAAGTACTGAAAAGCAGTGGCAAAGTGCTGAAAAGTGTGGCAATGTACTGAAACGTTGTGGCAAAGTAGTGGCAAAGCACTGAAATGTGTGGCAAAGTACTGAAAAGTTGTGGCAAAGTATTGAAAAGTAGTGGCAAAGTACTGAAAAATAGTGGCAAAGTGCTGGAAAGTGTAGCATAGTACTGACAAGTTGTGGCAAAGTAGTGGCAAAGTACTGAAAAGTATGGCAAAGTACTGAAAAGTTGTGGCAGAGTGCTGAAAAATAGTGGCAAAGTACTGAAAAGTGTGGCACAGTACTGAAAAGTTGTGGCAAAGTACTGAAAAATGTGGCAAAGTACTGAAAAGTTGTGGCAAAGTGCTGAAAAGTAGTGGCAAAGTACAGAAAAGTAGTGGCAAAGTACTGAAACGTAGTGGCAAAGTGCTGAAAAGTGTGGCAAAGTACTGACAAGTTGTGGCAAATTATTGGCAAAGCACTGAAAAGTGTGGCAAAGTACTGAAAAATTTTGGCAAAGTGCTGAAAACTAGTGGCAAACTACTGAAAAGCAGTGGCAAAGTGCTCAAAATTTTGGCAAAGTGCTGAAAAGTAGTGGCAAATTGCTGAAAAGTGTGGCAAAGTACTGAAAAGTGTGGCAAAGTACTGAAAAGTATAGCAAAGTACTGAAAAGTTGTGGCAAAGTGTTGAAAAGTAGTGACAAAGTACTGAAAAATGTGGCAAAGTACTGAAAAGTTGTGGCAAAGTACTGAAAAGTAGTGGCAAAGTGAAGAAAAGTGTGGCACAGTACTGAAAAATTGTGGCAAAGTACTGAAAAATGTGGCAAAGTACTGAAAAGTTGTGGCAAAGTGCTGAAAAGTAGTGGCAAAGTACTGAAACGTAGTGGCAAAGTGCTGAAAAGCGTGGCAAAGTACTGACAAGTTGTGGCAAAGTAGTGGCAAAGTGCTGAAAAGTAGTGGCAAACTACTGAAAAGCAGTGGCAAGTGCTCAAAAGTGTGGCAAAGTTCTGTAAAGTTGTGGCAAAGTGCTGAAAAGTAGTGGCAAAGTACTGAAAAGTAGTGGCAAAGTGCTGAAAAGCAGTGGCAAAGTGCTCAAAAGTGTGGCAAAGTACTGAAAAGTTGTGGCAAAGTGGTGGCAAAGTACTGAAAAGTGTGGCAAAGTACAGAAAAGTTGTGGCAATGTGCTGAAAAGAAGTGGCAAAGTACTGAAAAGCAGTGGCAAAGTGCTGAAAAGTGTGGCAATGTACTGAAACGTTGTGGCAAAGTAGTGGCAAAGCACTGAAATGTGTGGCAAAGTACTGAAAAGTTGTGGCAAAGTATTGAAAAGTAGTGGCAAAGTACTGAAAAATAGTGGCAAAGTGCTGGAAAGTGTAGCATAGTACTGACAAGTTGTGGCAAAGTAGTGGCAAAGCACTGAATAGTATGGCAAAGTACTGAAAAGTTGTGGTAAAGTGCTGAAAAGTAGTGGCAAACTACTGAAAAGCAGTGGTAAAGTGCTGAAAAGTGTGGCAAAGTAATGAAAAGTTGTGGCAAAGTGCTGAAAAGTAGTGGCAAAGTACTGAAAAGTAGTGGCAAAGTGCTGAAAAGTGTGGCATAGTACTGACAAGTTGTGGCAAAGTAGTGACAAAGCACTGAAAAGTGTGGCAAAGTACTGACAAGTTGTGGCAAAGTGCTGAAAAGTAGTGGCAAACTATTTTAAAGGAGTGATAAAGTGCTGAAAAGTGTGGCAAAGTACTGAAAAGTTGTGGCAAAGTAGTGGCAAATTGCTGAAAAGTGTGGCAAAGTACTGTAAAGTTGTGGCAAAGTGCTGAAAAGTAGTGGCAAAGTACTGAAAAGTAGTGGCAAAGTGCTGAAAAGCAGTGGCAAAGTGCTCAAAAGTGTGGCAAAGTACTGAAAAGTTGTGGCAAAGTGGTGGCAAAGTACTGAAAAGTGTGGCAAAGTACAGAAAAGTTGTGGCAATGTGCTGAAAAGAAGTGGCAAAGTACTGAAAAGCAGTGGCAAAGTGCTGAAAAGTGTGGCAATGTACTGAAACGTTGTGGCAAAGTAGTGGCAAAGCACTGAAATGTGTGGCAAAGTACTGAAAAGTTGTGGCAAAGTATTGAAAAGTAGTGGCAAAGTACTGAAAAATAGTGGCAAAGTGCTGGAAAGTGTAGCATAGTACTGACAAGTTGTGGCAAAGTAGTGGCAAAGCACTGAATAGTATGGCAAAGTACTGAAAAGTTGTGGTAAAGTGCTGAAAAGTAGTGGCAAACTACTGAAAAGCAGTGGTAAAGTGCTGAAAAGTGTGGCAAAGTAATGAAAAGTTGTGGCAAAGTGCTGAAAAGTAGTGGCAAAGTACTGAAAAGTAGTGGCAAAGTGCTGAAAAGTGTGGCATAGTACTGACAAGTTGTGGCAAAGTAGTGACAAAGCACTGAAAAGTGTGGCAAAGTACTGACAAGTTGTGGCAAAGTGCTGAAAAGTAGTGGCAAACTATTTTAAAGGAGTGATAAAGTGCTGAAAAGTGTGGCAAAGTACTGAAAAGTTGTGGCAAAGTAGTGGCAAATTGCTGAAAAGTGTGGCAAAGTACTGAAAAGTGTGGCAAAGTACTGAAAAGTTGTTGCAAAGTCGTGGCAAAGTACTGAAAAGTATGGCAAAGTACTGAAAAGTTGTGGCAAAGTGCTGAAAAGTAGTGGCAAAGTACAGAAAAGTTGTGGCAAAGTGCTGAAAAGTAGTGGCAAAGTACTGAAACGTAGTGGCAAAGTGCAGAAAAGTGTGGCAAAGTACTGACAAGTTGTGGCAAAGTAGTGGCAAAGCACTGAAAAGTGTGGCAAAGTACTGAAAAATTGTGGCAAAGTGCTGAAAAGTAGTAGCAAACTATTTTAAAGGAGTGGTAAAGTGCTGAAAAGTGTGGTAAAGTACTGAAAAGTTGTGGCAAAGTAGTGGCAAATTGCTGAAAAGTGTGGCAAAGTACTGAAAAGTGTGGCAAAGTACTGAAAAGTATAGCAAAGTACTGAAAAGTTGTGGCAAAGTGCTGAAAAGTAGTGGCAAAGTACTGAAAAATGTGGCAAAGTACTGAAAAGTTGTGGCAAAGTACTGAAAAGTAGTGGCAAAGAGAAGAAAAGTGTGGCACAGTACTGAAAAGTTGTGGCAAAGTACTGAAAAATGTGGCAAAGTACTGAAAAGTTGTGGCAAAGTGCTGAAAAGTAGTGGCAAAGTACTGAAACGTAGTGGCAAAGTGCTGAAAAGTGTGGCAAAGTACTGGCAAGTTGTGGCAAAGTAGTGGCAAAGTGCTGAAAAGTAGTGGCAAACTACTGAAAAGCAGTGGCAAGTGCTGAAAAGTAGTGGCAAAGTACTGAAAAGCAGTGGCAAAGTGCTGAAAAGTGTGGCAAAGTACTGAAACGTTGTGGCAAAGTAGTGGCAAAGCACTGAAATGTGTGGCAAAGTACTGAAAAGTTGTGGCAAAGTATTGAAAAGTAGTGGCAAAGTACTGAAAAGTAGTGGCAAAGTGCTGGAAAGTGTGGCATAGTACTGACAAGTTGTGGCAAAGTAGTGGCAAAGCACTGAAAAGTATGGCAAAGTACTGAAAAGTTGTGGTAAAGTGCTGAAAAGTAGTGGCAAACTACTGAAAAGCAGTGGTAAAGGCCTGAAAAGTGTGGCAAAGTAATGAAAAGTTGTGGCAAAGTGCTGAAAAGTAGTGGCAAAGTACTGAAAAGTAGTGGCAAAGTGATGAAAAGTGTGGCATAGTACTGACAAGTTGTGGCAAAGTAGTGACAAAGCACTGAAAAGTGTGGCAAAGTACTGACAAGTTGTGGCAAAGTGCTGAAAAGTAGTGGCAAACTATTTTAAAGGAGTGATAAAGTGCTGAAAAGTGTGGCAAAGTACTGAAAAGTTGTGGCAAAGTAGTGGCAAATTGCTGAAAAGTGTGGCAAAGTACTGAAAAGTTGTTGCAAAGTTGTGGCAAAGTACTGAAAAGTATGGCAAAGTACTGAAAAGTTGTGGCAAAGTGCTGAAAAGTAGTGGCAAAGTACAGAAAAGTTGTGGCAAAGTGCTGAAAAGTAGTGGCAAAGTACTGAAACGTAGTGGCAAAGTGCTGAAAAGTGTGGCAAAGTACTGACAAGTTGTGGCAAAGTAGTGGCAAAGCACTGAAAAGTGTGGCAAAGTACTGAAAAATTGTGGCAAAGTGCTGAAAAGTAGTGGCAAACTACTGAAAAGCAGTGGCAAAGTGCTCAAAAGTGTGGCAAAGTACTGAAAAGTTGTGGCAAAGTGGTGGCAAAGCACTGAAAAGTGTGGCAAAGTACTGAAAAGTTGTGGCAAATTGCTGAAAAGTGTGGCAAAGTACTGAAAAGTTGTGGCAAAGTCGTGGCAAAGTACTGAAAAGTGCGGCAAAGTGCTGAAAAGTAGTGGCAAAGTACTGAAAAGTAGTGGCAAAGTGAAGAAAAGTGTGGCACAGTACTGAAAAGTTGTGGCAAAGTACTGAAAAATGTGGCAATGTACTGAAAAGTTGTGGCAAAGTGCTGAAAAGTGTGGCAAAGTACTGACAAGTTGTGGCAAAGTAGTGGCAAAGCACTGAAAAGTGTGGCAAAGTACTGAAAAGTTGAGGCAAAGTACTGAAAAGTAGTGGCAAAGTGAAGAAAAGTGTGGCACAGTACTGAAAAGTTGTGGCAAAGTACTGAAAAATGTGGCAATGTACTGAAAAGTTGTGACAAAGTGCTGAAAAGTAGTGGCAAAGTACTGAAGCGTAGTGTCAAAGTGCTGAAAAGTGTGGCAAAGTACTGACAAGTTGTGGCAAAGTAGTGGCAAAGCACTGAAAAGTGTGGCAAAGTACTGAAAAATTGTGGCAAAGTGCTGAAAAGTAGTGGCAAACTACTGAAAAGCAGTGGCAAAGTGCTCAAAAGTGTGGCAAAGTACTGAACAGTTGTGGCAAAGTGGTGGCAAAGCACTGAAAAGTGTGGCAAAGTACTGAAAAGTTGTGGCAAAGTGCTGAAAAGTAGTGGCAAAGTACTGAGAAGTGTGTCAAAGTACAGAAAAGTTGTTGCAAAGTAGTGGCAAAGCACTGAAATGTGTGGCAAAGTACTGAAAAGTTGTGGCAAAGTCGTGGCAAAGTACTGAAAAGTTGTGGCAAAGTGCTGAAAAGTGTGGCAAAGTACTGAAAAGTTGTTGCAAATTAGTGGCAAAGCACTGGAATGTGTTGCAAAGTACTGAAAAGTTGTGGCAAAGTCGTGGCAAAGTAATGAAAAGTGTGGCAAAGTACAGAAAAGTTGTGGCAAAGTGCTGAAAAGTAGTGGCAAAGTACTGAAAAGTGTGGCAAAGTGCTGAAAAGTAGTGGCAAAGTAGTGAAAAGTGTGGCAAAGTACTGAAAAGCAGTAGCAAAGTACTGAAAAGTGTGGCAAAGTACTGAAAAGTTGTGGTAAAGTGCTGAAAAGTAGTGGCAAACTACTGAAAAGCAGTGGTAAAGTGCTGAAAAGTGTGGCAAAGTAATGAAAAGTTGTGGCAAAGTAGTTGCAAAGCACTGAAAAGTGTGGCAAAGTGCTGAAAAGTAGTGGCAAAGTACTGAAAAGTAGTGGCAAAGTGCTGAAAAGTGTGGCATAGTACTGACAAGTTGTAGCAAAGTCGTGGCAAAGTACTGAAAAGTATGGCAAAGTACTGAAAAGTTGTGGCAACGTGCTGAAAAGTGTTGCAAAGTACTGAAAAGTTGTTGCAAAGTAGTGGCAAAGCACTGGAATGTGTGGCAAAGTACTGAAAAGTTGTGGCAAAGTCGTGGCAAAGTAATGAAAAGTGTCGCAAAGTACAGAAAAGTTGTGGCAAAGTGCTGAAAAGTAGTGGCAAAGAACTGAAAAGTGTGGCAAAGTGATGAAAAGTAGTGGCAAAGTAGTGAAAAGTGTGGCAAAGTACTGAAAAGCAGTAGCAAAGTACTGAAAAGTGCGGCAAAGTGCTGAAAAGTAGTGGCAAAGTACTGAAAAGTAGTGGCAAAGTGAAGAAAAGTGTGGCACAGTACTGAAAAGTTGTGGCAAAGTACTGACAAATGTGGCAATGTACTGAAAAGTTGAGGCAAAGTGCTGAAAAGTAGTGGCAAAGTACAGAAAAGTTGTGGCAAAGTGCTGAAAAGTAGTGGCAAAGTACTGAAACGTAGTGTCAAAGTGCTGAAAAGTGTGGCAAAGTACTGACAAGTTGTGGCAAAGTAGTGGCAAAGCACTGAAAAGTGTGGCAAAGTACTGAAAAATTGTGGCAAAGTGCTGAAAAGTAGTGGCAAACTACTGAAAAGCAGTGGCAAAGTGCTCAAAAGTGTGGCAAAGTACTGAAAAGTTGTGGCAAAGTGGTGGCAAAGCACTGAAAAGTGTGGCAAAGTACTGAAAAGTTGTGGCAAAGTGCCGAAAAGTAGTAGCAAAGTACTGAGAAGTGTGTCAAAGTACAGAAAAGTTGTTGCAAAGTAGTGGCAAAGCACTGAAATGTGTGGCAAAGTACTGAAAAGTTGTGGCAAAGTCGTGGCAAAGTACTGAAAAGTGTGGCAAAGTACTAAAAAGTTGTGGCAAAGTGCTGAAAAGTGTGGCTAAGTACTGAAAAGTTGTTGCAAATTAGTGGCAAAGCACTGGAATGTGTTGCAAAGTACTGAAAAGTTGTGGCAAAGTCGTGGCAAAGTAATGAAAAGTGTGGCAAAGTACAGAAAAGTTGTGGCAAAGTGCTGAAAAGTAGTGGCAAAGTACAGAAAAGTTGTGGCAAAGTGCTGAAAAGTAGTGGCAAAGTACTGACAAGTTGTGGCATAGTAGTGGCAAAGCACTGAAAAGTGTGGCAAAGTACTGAAAAATTGTGGCAAAGTGCTGAAAAGTAGTGGTAAACTACTGAAAAGCAGTGGCAAAGTGCTCAAAAGTGTGGCAAAGTACTGAAAAGTTGTGGCAAAGTGGTGGCAAAGCACTGAAAAGTGTGGCAAAGTACTGAAAAATTGTGGCAAAGTGCTGAAAAGTAGTGGCAAACTACTGAAAAGCAGTGGCAAAGTGCTCAAAAGTGTAGCAAAGTACTGAAAAGTTGTGGCAAAGTGGTGGCAACGCACTGAAAAGTGTGGCAAAGTACTGAAAAGTTGTGGCAAAGTGCTGAAAAGTAGTGGCAAAGTACTGAGAAGTGTGTCAAAGTACAGAAAAGTTGTGGCAATGTGTAGAAAAGTAGTGGCAAAGTACTGAAAAGCAGTGGCAAAGTGCTGAAAAGTGTGGCAAAATACTGACAAGTTGTGGCAAAGTAGTGGCAAAGCACTGAAAAGTGTGGCAAAGTACTGAAAAGTTGAGGCAAATTGCTGAAAAGTGTGGCAAAGTACTGAAAAGTAGTGGCAAAGTCGTGGCAAAGTACTGAAAAGTGCGGCAAAGTGCTGAAAAGTAGTGGCAAAGTACTGAAAAGTAGTGGCAAAGTGAAGAAAAGTGTGGCACAGTAATGAAAAGTTGTGGCAAAGTACTGAAAAATGTGGCAATGTACTGAAAAGTTGTGGCAAAGTGCTGAAAAGTAGTGGCAAAGTACAGAAAAGTTGTGGCAAAGTGCTGAAAAGTAGTGGCAAAGTACTGAAGCGTAGTGTCAAAGTGCTGAAAAGTGTGGCAAAGTACTGACAAGTTGTGGCAAAGTAGTGGCAAAGCACTGAAAAGTGTGGCAAAGTACTGAAAAATTGTGGCAAAGTGCTGAAAAGTAGTGGCAAACTACTGAAAAGCAGTGGCAAAGTGCTCAAAAGTGTGGCAAAGTACTGAACAGTTGTGGCAAAGTGGTGGCAAAGCACTGAAAAGTGTGGCAAACTACTGAAAAGTTGTGGCAAAGTGCTGAAAAGTAGTGGCAAAGAACTGAAAAGTGTGGCAAAGTGCTGAAAAGTAGTGGCAAAGTAGTGAAAAGTGTGGCAAAGTACTGAAAAGCAGTAGCAAAGTACTGAAAAGTGCGGCAAAGTGCTGAAAAGTAGTAGCAAAGTACTGAAAAGTAGTGGCAAAGTGAAGAAAAGTGTGGCACAGTACTGAAAAGTTGTGGCAAAGTGGTGGCAAAGCACTGAAAAGTGTGGCAAAGTACTGAAAAGTTGTGGCAAAGTGCTGAAAAGTAGTGGCAAAGTACTGAGAAGTTTGTCAAAGTACAGAAAAGTTGTTGCAAAGTAGTGGCAAAGCACTGAAATGTGTGGCAAAGTACTGAAAAGTTGTGGCAAAGTCGTGGCAAAGTACTGAAAAGTGTGGCAAAATACTAAAAAGTTGCGGCAAAGTGCTGAAAAGTGTGGCAAAGTACTGAAAAGTTGTTGCAAATTAGTGGCAAAGCACTGGAATGTGTTGCAAAGTACTGAAAAGTTGTGGCAAAGTCGTGGCAAAGTAATGAAAAGTGTGGCAAAGTACAGAAAAGTTGTGGCAAAGTGCTGAAAAGTAGTGGCAAAGTACTGAAAAGTGTGGCAAAGTGCTGAAAAGTAGTGGCAAAGTAGTGAAAAGTGTGGCAAAGTACTGAAAAGCAGTAGCAAAGTACTGAAAAGTGTGGCAAAGTACTGAAAAGTTGTGGTAAAGTGCTGAAAAGTAGTGGCAAACTACTGAAAAGCAGTGGTAAAGTGCTGAAAAGTGTGGCAAAGTAATGAAAAGTTGTGGCAAAGTAGTTGCAAAGCACTGAAAAGTGTGGCAAAGTGCTGAAAAGTAGTGGCAAAGTACTGAAAAGTAGTGGCAAAGTGCTGAAAAGTGTGGCATAGTACTGACAAGTTGTAGCAAAGTCGTGGCAAAGTACTGATAAGTATGGCAAAGTACTGAAAAGTTGTGGCAAAGTGCTGAAAAGTAGTGGCAAAGTACTGAAAAATGTGGCAAAGTACTGAAAAGTTGTGGCAAAGTGCTGAAAAGTGTGGCAAAGTACTGAAAAGTTGTTGCAAAGTAGTGGCAAAGCACTGGAATGTGTGGCAAAGTACTCAAAAGTTGTGGCAAAGTCGTGGCAAAGTAATGAAAAGTCTGGCAAAGTACTAAAAAGTTGTGGCAAAGTGCTGAAAAGTGTGGCAAAGTACTGAAAAGTTGTTGCAAAGTAGTGGCAAAGCACTGGAATGTGTGGCAAAGTACTGAAAAGTTGTTGCAAAGTCGTGGCAAAGTAATGAAAAGTGTGGCAAAGTACAGAAAAGTTGTGGCAAAGTGCTGAAAAGTAGTGGCAAAGTAGTGAAAAGTGTGGCAAAGTACTGAAAAGCAGTAGCAAAGTACTGAAAAGTGCGGCAAAGTGCTGAAAAGTAATGGCAAAGTACTGAAAAGTAGTGGCAAAGCACTGAAAAGTGTGGCAAAGTACTGAAAAGTTGTGGCAAAGTGCTGAAAAGTAGTGGCAAAGTACTGAGAAGTTTGTCAAAGTACAGAAAAGTTGTTGCAAAGTAGTGGCAAAGCACTGAAATGTGTGGCAAAGTACTGAAAAGTTTTGGCAAAGTCGTGGCAAAGTACTGAAAAGTGTGGCAAAATACTAAAAAGTTGCGGCAAAGTGCTGAAAAGTGTGGCAAAGTACTGAAAAGTTGTTGCAAATTAGTGGCAAAGCACTGGAATGTGTTGCAAAGTACTGAAAAGTTGTGGCAAAGTCGTGGCAAAGTAATGAAAAGTGTGGCAAAGTACAGAAAAGTTGTGGCAAAGTACTGAAAAGTAGTGGCAAAGTACTGAAAAGTGTGGCAAAGCGCTGGAAAGTAGTGGCAAAGTACTAAAAAGTTGTGGCAAAGTGCTGAAAAGTGTGGCAAAGTACTGAAAAGTTGTTGCAAAGTAGTGGCAAAGCACTGGAATGTGTGGCAAAGTACTGAAAAGTTGTGGCAAAGTCGTGGCAAAGTAATGAAAAGTGTGGCAAAGTACAGAAAAGTTGTGGCAAAGTGCTGAAAAGTAGTGGCAAAGAACTGAAAAGTGTGGCAAAGTGCTGAAAAGTAGTGGCAAAGTAGTGAAAAGTGTGGCAAAGTACTGAAAAGCAGTAGCAAAGTACTGAAAAGTGCGGCAAAGTGCTGAAAAGTAGTGGCAAAGTACTGAAAAGTAGTGGCAAAGTGAAGAAAAGTGTGGCACAGTACTGAAAAGTTGTGGCAAAGTGGTGGCAAAGCACTGAAAAGTGTGGCAAAGTACTGAAAAGTTGTGGCAAAGTGCTGAAAAGTAGTGGCAAAGTACTGAGAAGTTTGTCAAAGTACAGAAAAGTTGTTGCAAAGTAGTGGCAAAGCACTGAAATGTGTGGCAAAGTACTGAAAAGTTGTGTCAAAGTCGTGGCAAAGTACTGAAAAGTGTGGCAAAATACTAAAAAGTTGCGGCAAAGTGCTGAAAAGTGTGGCAAAGTACTGAAAAGTTGTTGCAAATTAGTGGCAAAGCACTGGAATGTGTTGCAAAGTACTGAAAAGTTGTGGCAAAGTCGTGGCAAAGTAATGAAAAGTGTGGCAAAGTACAGAAAAGTTGTGGCAAAGTGCTGAAAAGTAGTGGCAAAGTACTGAAAAGTGTGGCAAAGCGCTGGAAAGTAGTGGCAAAGTAGTGAAAAGTGTGGCAAAGTACTGAAAAGCAGTAGCAAAGTACTGAAAAGTGTGGCAAAGTACTGAAAAGTTGTGGTAAAGTGCTGAAAAGTAGTGGCAAACTACTGAAAGGCAGTGGTAAAGTGCTGAAAAGTGTAGCAAAGTAATGAAAAGTTGTGGCAAAGTAGTTGCAAAGCACTGAAAAGTATGGCAAAGTACTGAAAAGTTGTGGCAAAGTGCTGAAAAGTAGTGGCAAAGTACTGAAAAATGTGGCAAAGTACTGAAAAGTTGTGGCAAAGTGCTGAAAAGTGTGGCAAAGTACTGAAAAGTTGTTGCAAAGTAGTGGCAAAGCACTGGAATGTGTGGCAAAGTACTGAAAAGTTGTGGCAAAGTCGTGGCAAAGTAATGAAAAGTGTGGCAAAGTACTAAAAAGTTGTGGCAAAGTGCTGAAAAGTGTGGCAAAGTACTGAAAAGTTGTTGCAAAGTAGTGGCAAAGCACTGGAATGTGTGGCAAAGTACTGAAAAGTTGTGGCAAAGTCGTGGCAAAGTAATGAAAAGTGTGGCAAAGTACAGAAAAGTTGTGGCAAAGTGCTGAAAATTAGTGGCAAAGAACTGAAAAGTGTGGCAAAGTGCTGAAAAGTAATGGCAAAGTAGTGAAAAGTGTGGCAAAGTACTGAAAAGCAGTAGCAAAGTACTGAAAAGTGCGGCAAAGTGCTGAAAAGTAGTGGCAAAGTACTGAAAAGTAGTGGCAAAGTGAAGAAAAGTGTGGCACAGTACTGAAAAGTTGTTGCAAAGTACTGAAAAATGTGGCAATGTACTGAAAAGTTGTGGCAAAGTGCTGAAAAGTAGTGGCAAAGTACAGAAAAGTTGTGGCAAAGTGCTGAAAAGTAGTGGCAAAGTACTGAAACGTAGTGTCAAAGTGCTGAAAAGTGTGGCAAAGTACTGACAAGTTGTGGCAAAGTAGTGGCAAAGCACTGAAAAGTGTGGCAAAGTACTGAAAAATTGTGGCAAAGTGCTGAAAAGTAGTGGCAAACTACTGAAAAGCAGTGGCAAAGTGCTCAAAAGTGTGGCAAAGTACTGAAAAGTTGTGGCAAAGTGGTGGCAAAGCACTGAAAAGTGTGGCAAAGTACTGAAAAGTTGTGGCAAAGTGCCGAAAAGTAGTGGCAAAGTACTGAGAAGTGTGTCAAAGTACAGAAAAGTTGTTGCAAAGTAGTGGCAAAGCACTGAAATGTGTGGCAAAGTACTGAAAAGTTGTGGCAAAGTGCTGAAAAGTAGTGGCAAAGTACTGAGAAGTTTGTCAAAGTACAGAAAAGTTGTTGCAAAGTAGTGGCAAAGCACTGAAATGTGTGGCAAAGTACTGAAAAGTTTTGGCAAAGTCGTGGCAAAGTACTGAAAAGTGTGGCAAAATACTAAAAAGTTGCGGCAAAGTGCTGAAAAGTGTGGCAAAGTACTGAAAAGTTGTTGCAAATTAGTGGCAAAGCACTGGAATGTGTTGCAAAGTACTGAAAAGTTGTGGCAAAGTCGTGGCAAAGTAATGAAAAGTGTGGCAAAGTACAGAAAAGTTGTGGCAAAGTACTGAAAAGTAGTGGCAAAGTACTGAAAAGTGTGGCAAAGCGCTGGAAAGTAGTGGCAAAGTACTAAAAAGTTGTGGCAAAGTGCTGAAAAGTGTGGCAAAGTACTGAAAAGTTGTTGCAAAGTAGTGGCAAAGCACTGGAATGTGTGGCAAAGTACTGAAAAGTTGTGGCAAAGTCGTGGCAAAGTAATGAAAAGTGTGGCAAAGTACAGAAAAGTTGTGGCAAAGTGCTGAAAAGTAGTGGCAAAGAACTGAAAAGTGTGGCAAAGTGCTGAAAAGTAGTGGCAAAGTAGTGAAAAGTGTGGCAAAGTACTGAAAAGCAGTAGCAAAGTACTGAAAAGTGCGGCAAAGTGCTGAAAAGTAGTGGCAAAGTACTGAAAAGTAGTGGCAAAGTGAAGAAAAGTGTGGCACAGTACTGAAAAGTTGTGGCAAAGTGGTGGCAAAGCACTGAAAAGTGTGGCAAAGTACTGAAAAGTTGTGGCAAAGTGCTGAAAAGTAGTGGCAAAGTACTGAGAAGTTTGTCAAAGTACAGAAAAGTTGTTGCAAAGTAGTGGCAAAGCACTGAAATGTGTGGCAAAGTACTGAAAAGTTGTGTCAAAGTCGTGGCAAAGTACTGAAAAGTGTGGCAAAATACTAAAAAGTTGCGGCAAAGTGCTGAAAAGTGTGGCAAAGTACTGAAAAGTTGTTGCAAATTAGTGGCAAAGCACTGGAATGTGTTGCAAAGTACTGAAAAGTTGTGGCAAAGTCGTGGCAAAGTAATGAAAAGTGTGGCAAAGTACAGAAAAGTTGTGGCAAAGTGCTGAAAAGTAGTGGCAAAGTACTGAAAAGTGTGGCAAAGCGCTGGAAAGTAGTGGCAAAGTAGTGAAAAGTGTGGCAAAGTACTGAAAAGCAGTAGCAAAGTACTGAAAAGTGTGGCAAAGTACTGAAAAGTTGTGGTAAAGTGCTGAAAAGTAGTGGCAAACTACTGAAAGGCAGTGGTAAAGTGCTGAAAAGTGTAGCAAAGTAATGAAAAGTTGTGGCAAAGTAGTTGCAAAGCACTGAAAAGTATGGCAAAGTACTGAAAAGTTGTGGCAAAGTGCTGAAAAGTAGTGGCAAAGTACTGAAAAATGTGGCAAAGTACTGAAAAGTTGTGGCAAAGTGCTGAAAAGTGTGGCAAAGTACTGAAAAGTTGTTGCAAAGTAGTGGCAAAGCACTGGAATGTGTGGCAAAGTACTGAAAAGTTGTGGCAAAGTCGTGGCAAAGTAATGAAAAGTGTGGCAAAGTACTAAAAAGTTGTGGCAAAGTGCTGAAAAGTGTGGCAAAGTACTGAAAAGTTGTTGCAAAGTAGTGGCAAAGCACTGGAATGTGTGGCAAAGTACTGAAAAGTTGTGGCAAAGTCGTGGCAAAGTAATGAAAAGTGTGGCAAAGTACAGAAAAGTTGTGGCAAAGTGCTGAAAATTAGTGGCAAAGAACTGAAAAGTGTGGCAAAGTGCTGAAAAGTAATGGCAAAGTAGTGAAAAGTGTGGCAAAGTACTGAAAAGCAGTAGCAAAGTACTGAAAAGTGCGGCAAAGTGCTGAAAAGTAGTGGCAAAGTACTGAAAAGTAGTGGCAAAGTGAAGAAAAGTGTGGCACAGTACTGAAAAGTTGTTGCAAAGTACTGAAAAATGTGGCAATGTACTGAAAAGTTGTGGCAAAGTGCTGAAAAGTAGTGGCAAAGTACAGAAAAGTTGTGGCAAAGTGCTGAAAAGTAGTGGCAAAGTACTGAAACGTAGTGTCAAAGTGCTGAAAAGTGTGGCAAAGTACTGACAAGTTGTGGCAAAGTAGTGGCAAAGCACTGAAAAGTGTGGCAAAGTACTGAAAAATTGTGGCAAAGTGCTGAAAAGTAGTGGCAAACTACTGAAAAGCAGTGGCAAAGTGCTCAAAAGTGTGGCAAAGTACTGAAAAGTTGTGGCAAAGTGGTGGCAAAGCACTGAAAAGTGTGGCAAAGTACTGAAAAGTTGTGGCAAAGTGCCGAAAAGTAGTGGCAAAGTACTGAGAAGTGTGTCAAAGTACAGAAAAGTTGTTGCAAAGTAGTGGCAAAGCACTGAAATGTGTGGCAAAGTACTGAAAAGTTGAGGCAAAGTCATGGCAAAGTACTGAAAAGTGTGGCAAAGTACTAAAAAGTTGTGGCAAAGTGCTGAAAAGTGTGGCTAAGTACTGAAAAGTTGTTGCAAATTAGTGGCAAAGCACTGGAATGTGTTGCAAAGTACTGAAAAGTTGTGGCAAAGTCGTGGCAAAGTAATGAAAAGTGTGGCAAAGTACAGAAAAGTTGTGGCAAAGTGCTGAAAAGTAGTGGCAAAGTACAGAAAAGTTGTGGCAAAGTGCTGAAAAGTAGTGGCAAAGTACTGAAACGTAGTGGCAAAGTGCTGAAAAGTGTGGCAAAGTACTGACAAGTTGTGGCAAAGTAGTGGCAAAGCACTGAAAAGTGTGGCAAAGTACTGAAAAATTGTGGCAAAGCACTGAAAAGTAGTGGTAAACTACTGAAAAGCAGTGGCAAAGTGCTCAAAAGTGTGGCAAAGTACTGAAAAGTTGTGGCAAAGTGGTGGCAAAGCACTGAAAAGTGTGGCAAAGTACTGAAAAGTTGTGGCAAAGTGCTGAAAAGTAGTGGCAAAGTACTGAGAAGTGTGTCAAAGTACAGAAAAGTTGTGGCAATGTGCTGAAAAGTAGTGGCAAAGCACTGAAAAGCAGTGGCAAAGTGCTGAAAAGTGTGGCAAAGTACTGACAAGTTGTGGCAAAGTAGTGGCAAAGCACTGAAAAGTGTGGCAAAGTACTGAAAAGTTGAGGCAAAGTGCTGAAAAGTGGTGGCAAACTACTGAAAAGCAGTGGCAAATTGCTGAAAAGTGTGGCAAAGTACTGAAAAGTTGTGGCAAAGTACTGAAAAGTGCGGCAAAGTGCTGAAAAGTAGTGGCAAAGTACTGAAAAGTAGTGGCAAAGTGATGAAAAGTGTGGCACAGTACTGAAAAGTTGTGGCAAAGTACTGAAAAATGTGGCAATGTACTGAAAAGTTGTGGCAAAGTGCTGAAAAGTAGTGGCAAAGTACAGAAAAGTTGTGGCAAAGTGATGAAAAGTAGTGGCAATGTACTGAAACGTAGTGTCAAAGTGCTGAAAAGTGTGGCAAACTACTGACAAGTTGTGGCAAAGTAGTGGCAAAGCACTGAAAAGTGTGGCAAAGTACTGAAAAATTGTGGCAAAGTGCTGAAAAGTAGTGGCAAACTACTGAAAAGCAGTGGCAAAGTGCTCAAATGTGTGGCAAAGTACTGAAAAGTTGTGGCAAAGTGGTGGCAAAGCACTGAAAAGTGTGGCAAAGTACTGAAAAATTGTGGCAAAGTGCTGAAAAGTAGTGGCAAAGTACTGAGAAGTGTGTCAAAGTACAGAAAAATTGTTGCAAAGTAGTGGCAAAGCACTGAAATGTGTGGCAAAGTGCTGAAAAGTGTGGCATAGTACTGACAAGTTGTAGCAAAGTCGTGGCAAAGTACTGAAAAGTATGGCAAAGTACTGAAAAGTTGTGGCAAAGTGCTGAAAAATAGTGGCAAAGTACTGAAAAATGTGGCAAAGTACTGAAAAGTTGTGGCAAAGTGCTGAAAAGTAGTGGCAAAGTACTGAAAAGTAGTGGCAAAGTGAAGAAAAGTGTGGCACAGTACTGAAAAGTTGTGGCAAAGTACTGAAAAATGTGGCAAAGTACTGAAAAGTTGTGGCAAAGTGCTGAAAAGTAGTGGCAAAGTACAGAAAAGTTGAGGCAAAGTGCTGAAAAGTAGTGGCAAAGTACTGAAACGTAGTGGCAAACTATTTTAAAGGAGTGGTAAAGTGCTGAAAAGTGTGACAAAGTACTGAAAAGTTGTGGCAAAGTAGTGGCAAATTGCTGAAAAGTGTGGCAAAGTACTGAAAAGTATAACAAAGTACTGAAAAGTTGTGGCAAAGTGCTGAAAAGTAGTGGCAAAGTACTGAAAAATGTGGCAAAGTACTGAAAAGTTGTGGCAAAGTGCTGAAAAGTAGTGGCAAAGTACTGAAAAGTAGTGGCAAAGTGAAGAAAAGTGTGGCACAGTACTGAAAAGTTGTGGCAAAGTACTGAAAAATGTGGCAATGTACTGAAAAGTTGTGGCAAAGTGCTGAAAAGTAGTGGCAAAGTACAGAAAAGTTGTGGCAAAGTGCTGAAAAGTAGTGGCAAAGTACTGAAAAATGTGGCAAAGTACTGAAAAGTTGTGGCAAAGTGCTGAAAAGTGTGGCAAAGTACTGAAAAGTTGTTGCAAAGTAGTGGCAAAGCACTGGAATGTGTGGCAAAGTACTCAAAAGTTGTGGCAAAGTCGTGGCAAAGTAATGAAAAGTCTGGCAAAGTACTAAAAAGTTGTGGCAAAGTGCTGAAAAGTGTGGCAAAGTACTGAAAAGTTGTTGCAAAGTAGAGGCAAAGCACTGGAATGTGTGGCAAAGTACTGAAAAGTTGTGGCAAAGTCGTGGCAAAGTAATGAAAAGTGTGGCAAAGTACAGAAAAGTTGTGGCAAAGTGCTGAAAAGTAGTGGCAAAGAACTGAAAAGTGTGGCAAAGTGCTGAAAAGTAGTGGCAAAGTAGTGAAAAGTGTGGCAAAGTACTGAAAAGCAGTAGCAAAGTACTGAAAAGTGCGGCAAAGTGCTGAAAAGTAGTGGCAAAGTACTGAAAAGTAGTGGCAAAGTGAAGAAAAGTGTGGCACAGTACTGAAAAGTTGTGGCAAAGTGGTGGCAAAGCACTGAAAAGTGTGGCAAAGTACTGACAAGTTGTGGCAAAGTGCTGAAAAGTAGTGGCAAAGTACTGAGAAGTTTGTCAAAGTACAGAAAAGTTGTTGCAAAGTAGTGGCAAAGCACTGAAATGTGTGGCAAAGTACTGAAAAGTTGTGGCAAAGTCGTGGCAAAGTACTGAAAAGTGTGGCAAAATACTAAAAAGTTGCGGCAAAGTGCTGAAAAGTGTGGCAAAGTACTGAAAAGTTGTTGCAAATTAGTGGCAAAGCACTGGAATGTGTTGCAAAGTACTGAAAAGTTGTGGCAAAGTCGTGGCAAAGTAATGAAAAGTGTGGCAAAGTACAGAAAAGTTGTGGCAAAGTACTGAAAAGTAGTGGCAAAGTACTGAAAAGTGTGGCAAAGCGCTGAAAAGTAGTGGCAAAGTAGTGAAAAGTGTGGCAAAGTACTGAAAAGCAGTAGCAAAGTACTGAAAAGTGTGGCAAAGTACTGAAAAGTTGTGGTAAAGTGCTGAAAAGTAGTGGCAAACTACTAAAAAGTTGTGGCAAAGTGCTGAAAAGTGTGGCAAAGTACTGAAAAGTTGTTGCAAAGTAGTGGCAAAGCACTGGAATGTGTGGCAAAGTACTGAAAAGTTGTGGCAAAGTCGTGGCAAAGTAATGAAAAGTGTGGCAAAGTACAGAAAAGTTGTGGCAAAGTGCTGAAAAGTAGTGGCAAAGAACTGAAAAGTGTGGCAAAGTGCTGAAAAGTAGTGGCAAAGTAGTGAAAAGTGTGGCAAAGTACTGAAAAGCAGTAGCAAAGTACTGAAAAGTGCGGCAAAGTGCTGAAAAGTAGTGGCAAAGTACTGAAAAGTAGTGGCAAAGTGAAGAAAAGTGTGGCACAGTACTGAAAAGTTGTGGCAAAGTGGTGGCAAAGCACTGAAAAGTGTGGCAAAGTACTGAAAAGTTGTGGCAAAGTGCTGAAAAGTAGTGGCAAAGTACTGAGAAGTTTGTCAAAGTACAGAAAAGTTGTTGCAAAGTAGTGGCAAAGCACTGAAATGTGTGGCAAAGTACTGAAAAGTTGTGGCAAAGTCGTGGCAAAGTACTGAAAAGTGTGGCAAAATACTAAAAAGTTGCGGCAAAGTGCTGAAAAGTGTGGCAAAGTACTGAAAAGTTGTTGCAAATTAGTGGCAAAGCACTGGAATGTGTTGCAAAGTACTGAAAAGTTGTGGCAAAGTCGTGGCAAAGTAATGAAAAGTGTGGCAAAGTACAGAAAAGTTGTGGCAAAGTGCTGAAAAGTAGTGGCAAAGTACTGAAAAGTGTGGCAAAGCGCTGGAAAGTAGTGGCAAAGTAGTGAAAAGTGTGGCAAAGTACTGAAAAGCAGTAGCAAAGTACTGAAAAGTGTGGCAAAGTACTGAAAAGTTGTGGTAAAGTGCTGAAAAGTAGTGGCAAACTACTGAAAAGCAGTGGTAAAGTGCTGAAAAGTGTGGCAAAGTAATGAAAAGTTGTGGCAAAGTAGTTGCAAAGCACTGAAAATTGTGGCAAAGTGCTGAAAAGTAGTGGCAAAGTACTGAAAAGTAGTGGCAAAGTGCTGAAAAGTGTGGCATAGTACTGACAAGTTGTAGCAAAGTCGTGGCAAAGTACTGAAAAGTATGGCAAAGTACTGAAAAGTTGTGGCAAAGTGCTGAAAAGTAGTGGCAAAGTACTGAAAAATGTGGCAAAGTACTGAAAAGTTGTGGCAAAGTGCTGAAAAGTGTGGCAAAGTACTGAAAAGTTGTTGCAAAGTAGTGGCAAAGCACTGGAATGTGTGGCAAAGTACTGAAAAGTTGTGGCAAAGTCGTGGCAAAGTAATGAAAAGTGTGGCAAAGTACTAAAAAGTTGTGGCAAAGTGCTGAAAAGTGTGGCAAAGTACAGAAAAGTTGTTGCAAAGTAGTGGCAAAGCACTGTAATGTGTGGCAAAGTACTGAAAAGTTGTGGCAAAGTCGTGGCAAAGTAATGAAAAGTGTGGCAAAGTACAGAAAAGTTGTGGCAAAGTGCTGAAAATTAGTGGCAAAGAACTGAAAAGTGTGGCAAAGTGCTGAAAAGTAATGGCAAAGTAGTGAAAAGTGTGGCAAAGTACTGAAAAGCAGTAGCGAAGTACTGAAAAGTGCGGCAAAGTGCTGAAAAGTAGTGGCAAATTACTGAAAAGTAGTGGCAAAGTGAAGAAAAGTGTGGCACAGTACTGAAAAGTTGTGGCAAAGTACTGAAAAATGTGGCAATGTACTGAAAAGTTGTGGCAAAATGCTGAAAAGTAGTGGCAAAGTACAGAAAAGTTGTGGCAAAGTGCTGAAAAGTAGTGGCAAAGTACTGAAACGTAGTGTCAAAGTGCTGAAAAGTGTGGCAAAGTACTGACAAGTTGTGGCAAAGTAGTGGCAAAGCACTGAAAAGTGTGGCAAAGTACTGAAAAATTGTGGCAAAGTGCTGAAAAGTAGTGGCAAACTACTGAAAAGCAGTGGCAAAGTGCTCAAAAGTGTGGCAAAGTACTGAAAAGTTGTGGCAAAGTGGTGGCAAAGCACTGAAAAGTGTGGCAAAGTACTGAAAAGTTGTGGCAAAGTGCCGAAAAGTAGTGGCAAAGTACTGAGAAGTGTGTCAAAGTACAGAAAAGTTGTTGCAAAGTAGTGGCAAAGCACTGAAATGTGTGGCAAAGTACTGAAAAGTTGAGGCAAAGTCGTGGCAAAGTACTGAAAAGTGTGGCAAAGTACTAAAAAGTTGTGGCAAAGTGCTGAAAAGTGTGGCTAAGTACTGAAAAGTTGTTGCAAATTAGTGGCAAAGCACTGGAATGTGTGGCAAAGTACTGAAAAGTTGTGGCAAAGTCGTGGCAAAGTAATGAAAAGTGTGGCAAAGTACAGAAAAGTTGTGGCAAAGTGCTGAAAAGTAGTGGAAAAGTACAGAAAAGTTGTGGCAAAGTGCTGAAAAGTAGTGGCAAAGTACTGAAACGTAGTGGCAAAGTGCTGAAAAGTGTGGCAAAGTACTGACAAGTTGTGGCAAAGTAGTGGCAAAGCACTGAAAAGTGTGGCAAAGTACTGAAAAATTGTGGCAAAGCACTGAAAAGTAGTGGTAAACTACTGAAAAGCAGTGGCAAAGTGCTCAAAAGTGTGGCAAAGTACTGAAAAGTTGTGGCAAAGTGGTGGCAAAGCACTGAAAAGTGTGGCAAAGTACTGAAAAGTTGTGGCAAAGTGCTGAAAATTAGTGGCAAAGTACTGAGAAGTGTGTCAAAGTACAGAAAAGTTGTGGCAATGTGCTGAAAAGTAGTGGCAAAGCACTGAAAAGCAGTGGCAAAGTGCTGAAAAGTGTGGCAAAGTACTGACAAGTTGTGGCAAAGTAGTGGCAAAGCACTGAAAAGTGTGGCAAAGTACTGAAAAGTTGAGGCAAAGTGATGAAAAGTGGTGGCAAACTACTGAAAAGCAGTGGCAAATTGCTGAAAAGTGTGGCAAAGTACTGAAAAGTTGTGGCAAAGTACTGAAAAGTGCGGCAAAGTGCTGAAAAGTAGTGGCAAAGTACTGAAAAGTAGTGGCAAAGTGATGAAAAGTGTGGCACAGTACTGAAAAGTTGTGGCAAAGTACTGAAAAATGTGGCAATGTACTGAAAAGTTGTGGCAAAGTGCTGAAAAGTAGTGGCAAAGTACAGAAAAGTTGTGGCAAAGTGATGAAAAGTAGTGGCAATGTACTGAAACGTAGTGTCAAAGTGCTGAAAAGTGTGGCAAACTACTGACAAGTTGTGGCAAAGTAGTGGCAAAGCACTGAAAAGTGTGGCAAAGTACTGAAAAATTGTGGCAAAGTGCTGAAAAGTAGTGGCAAACTACTGAAAAGCAGTGGCAAAGTGCTCAAATGTGTGGCAAAGTACTGAAAAGTTGTGGCAAAGTGGTGGCAAAGCACTGAAAAGTGTGGCAAAGTACTGAAAAATTGTGGCAAAGTGCTGAAAAGTAGTGGCAAAGTACTGAGAAGTGTGTCAAAGTACAGAAAAGTTGTTGCAAAGTAGTGGCAAAGCACTGAAATGTGTGGCAAAGTGCTGAAAAGTGTGGCATAGTACTGACAAGTTGTAGCAAAGTCGTGGCAAAGTACTTAAAAGTATGGCAAAGTACTGAAAAGTTGTGGCAAAGTGCTGAAAAATAGTGGCAAAGTACTGAAAAATGTGGCAAAGTACTGAAAAGTTGTGGCAAAGTGCTGAAAAGTAGTGGCAAAGTACTGAAAAGTAGTGGCAAAGTGAAGAAAAGTGTGGCACAGTACTGAAAAGTTGTGGCAAAGTACTGAAAAGTAGTGGAAAAGTACAGAAAAGTTGTGGCAAAGTGCTGAAAAGTAGTGGCAAAGTACTGAAACGTAGTGGCAAAGTGCTGAAAAGTGTGGCAAAGTACTGACAAGTTGTGGCAAAGTAGTGGCAAAGCACTGAAAAGTGTGGCAAAGTACTGAAAAATTGTGGCAAAGCACTGAAAAGTAGTGGTAAACTACTGAAAAGCAGTGGCAAAGTGCTCAAAAGTGTGGCAAAGTACTGAAAAGTTGTGGCAAAGTGGTGGCAAAGCACTGAAAAGTGTGGCAAAGTACTGAAAAGTTGTGGCAAAGTGCTGAAAATTAGTGGCAAAGTACTGAGAAGTGTGTCAAAGTACAGAAAAGTTGTGGCAATGTGCTGAAAAGTAGTGGCAAAGCACTGAAAAGCAGTGGCAAAGTGCTGAAAAGTGTGGCAAAGTACTGACAAGTTGTGGCAAAGTAGTGGCAAAGCACTGAAAAGTGTGGCAAAGTACTGAAAAGTTGAGGCAAAGTGATGAAAAGTGGTGGCAAACTACTGAAAAGCAGTGGCAAATTGCTGAAAAGTGTGGCAAAGTACTGAAAAGTTGTGGCAAAGTACTGAAAAGTGCGGCAAAGTGCTGAAAAGTAGTGGCAAAGTACTGAAAAGTAGTGGCAAAGTGATGAAAAGTGTGGCACAGTACTGAAAAGTTGTGGCAAAGTACTGAAAAATGTGGCAATGTACTGAAAAGTTGTGGCAAAGTGCTGAAAAGTAGTGGCAAAGTACAGAAAAGTTGTGGCAAAGTGATGAAAAGTAGTGGCAATGTACTGAAACGTAGTGTCAAAGTGCTGAAAAGTGTTGCAAACTACTGACAAGTTGTGGCAAAGTAGTGGCAAAGCACTGAAAAGTGTGGCAAAGTACTGAAAAATTGTGGCAAAGTGCTGAAAAGTAGTGGCAAACTACTGAAAAGCAGTGGCAAAGTGCTCAAATGTGTGGCAAAGTACTGAAAAGTTGTGGCAAAGTGGTGGCAAAGCACTGAAAAGTGTGGCAAAGTACTGAAAAATTGTGGCAAAGTGCTGAAAAGTAGTGGCAAAGTACTGAGAAGTGTGTCAAAGTACAGAAAAGTTGTTGCAAAGTAGTGGCAAAGCACTGAAATGTGTGGCAAAGTGCTGAAAAGTGTGGCATAGTACTGACAAGTTGTAGCAAAGTCGTGGCAAAGTACTTAAAAGTATGGCAAAGTACTGAAAAGTTGTGGCAAAGTGCTGAAAAATAGTGGCAAAGTACTGAAAAATGTGGCAAAGTACTGAAAAGTTGTGGCAAAGTGCTGAAAAGTAGTGGCAAAGTACTGAAAAGTAGTGGCAAATTGAAGAAAAGTGTGGCACAGTACTGAAAAGTTGTGGCAAAGTACTGAAAAATGTGGCAAAGTGCTGAAAAGTTGTGGCAAAGTGCTGAAAAGTAGTGGCAAAGTACAGAAAAGTTGAGGCAAAGTGCTGAAAAGTAGTGGCAAAGTACTGAAACGTAGTGGCAAACTATTTTAAAGGAGTGGTAAAGTGCTGAAAAGTGTGACAAAGTACTGAAAAGTTGTGGCAAAGTAGTGGCAAATTGCTGAAAAGTGTGGCAAAGTACTGAAAAGTATAACAAAGTACTGAAAAGTTGTGGCAAAGTGCTGAAAAGTAGTGGCAAAGTACTGAAAAATGTGGCAAAGTACTGAAAAGTTGTGGCAAAGTGCTGAAAAGTAGTGGCAAAGTACTGAAAAGTAGTGGCAAAGTGAAGAAAAGTGTGGCACAGTACTGAAAAGTTGTGGCAAAGTACTGAAAAATGTGGCAATGTACTGAAAAGTTGTGGCAAAGTGCTGAAAAGTAGTGGCAAAGTACAGAAAAGTTGTGGCAAAGTGCTGAAAAGTAGTGGCAAAGTACTGAAACGTAGTGTCAAAGTGCTGAAAAGTGTGGCAAAGTACTGACAAGTTGTGGCAAAGTAGTGGCAAAGCACTGAAAAGTGTGGCAAAGTACTGAAAAATTGTGGCAAAGTGCTGAAAAGTAGTGGCAAACTACTGAAAAGCAGTGGCAAAGTGCTCAAAAGTGTGGCAAAGTACTGAAAAGTTGTGGCAAAGTGGTGGGAAAGCACTGAAAAGTGTGGCAAAGTACTGAAAAGTTGTGGCAAAGTGCCGAAAAGTAGTGGCAAAGTACTGAGAAGTGTGTCAAAGTACAGAAAAGTTGTTGCAAAGTAGTGGCAAAGCACTGAAATGTGTGGCAAAGTACTGAAAAGTTGAGGCAAAGTCGTGGCAAAGTACTGAAAAGTGTGGCAAAGTACTAAAAAGTTGTGGCAAAGTGCTGAAAAGTGTGGCTAAGTACTGAAAAGTTGTTGCAAATTAGTGGCAAAGCACTGGAATGTGTTGCAAAGTACTGAAAAGTTGTGGCAAAGTCGTGGCAAAGTAATGAAAAGTGTGGCAAAGTACAGAAAAGTTGTGGCAAAGTGCTGAAAAGTAGTGGAAAAGTACAGAAAAGTTGTGGCAAAGTGCTGAAAAGTAGTGGCAAAGTACTGAAACGTAGTGGCAAAGTGCTGAAAAGTGTGGCAAAGTACTGACAAGTTGTGGCAAAGTAGTGGCAAAGCACTGAAAAGTGTGGCAAAGTACTGAAAAATTGTGGCAAAGCACTGAAAAGTAGTGGTAAACTACTGAAAAGCAGTGGCAAAGTGCTCAAAAGTGTGGCAAAGTACTGAAAAGTTGTGGCAAAGTGGTGGCAAAGCACTGAAAAGTGTGGCAAAGTACTGAAAAATTGTGGCAAAGTGCTGAAAAGTAGTGGCAAAGTACTGAGAAGTGTGTCAAAGTACAGAAAAGTTGTTGCAAAGTAGTGGCAAAGCACTGAAATATGTGGCAAAGTGCTGAAAAGTGTGGCATAGTACTGACAAGTTGTAGCAAAGTCGTGGCAAAGTACTTAAAAGTATGGCAAAGTACTGAAAAGTTGTGGCAAAGTGCTGAAAAATAGTGGCAAAGTACTGAAAAATGTGGCAAAGTACTGAAAAGTTGTGGCAAAGTGCTGAAAAGTAGTGGCAAAATACTGAAAAGTAGTGGCAAAGTGAAGAAAAGTGTGGCACAGTACTGAAAAGTTGTGGCAAAGTACTGAAAAATGTGGCAAAGTGCTGAAAAGTTGTGGCAAAGTGCTGAAAAGTAGTGGCAAAGTACAGAAAAGTTGAGGCAAAGTGCTGAAAAGTAGTGGCAAAGTACTGAAACGTAGTGGCAAACTATTTTAAAGGAGTGGTAAAGTGCTGAAAAGTGTGACAAAGTACTGAAAAGTTGTGGCAAAGTAGTGGCAAATTGCTGAAAAGTGTGGCAAAGTACTGAAAAGTATAACAAAGTACTGAAAAGTTGTGGCAAAGTGCTGAAAAGTAGTGGCAAAGTACTGAAAAATGTGGCAAAGTACTGAAAAGTTGTGGCAAAGTGCTGAAAAGTAGTGGCAAAGTACTGAAAAGTAGTGGCAAAGTGAAGAAAAGTGTGGCACAGTACTGAAAAGTTGTGGCAAAGTACTGAAAAATGTGGCAATGTACTGAAAAGTTGTGGCAAAGTGCTGAAAAGTAGTGGCAAAGTACAGAAAAGTTGTGGCAAAGTGCTGAAAAGTAGTGGCAAAGTACTGAAACGTAGTGGCAAAGTGCTGAAAAGTGTGGCAAAGTACTGACAAGTTGTGGCAAAGTAGTGGCAAAGCACTGAAAAGTGTGGCAAAGTACTGAAAAATTGTGGTAAAGTGCTGAAAAGTAGTGGCAAAGTACTGTGACTAAGTAATGAAAAGTTGTGGCAAAGTGCTGAAAAGTAGTGGCAATGTACTGAAACGTAGTGGCAAAGTGCTGAAAAGTGTGGCAAAGTACTGACAAGTTGTGGCAAAGTACTGGCAAAGCACTGAAAAGTGTGGCAAAGTACTGAAAAATTGTGGCAAAGTGCTGAAAAGTAGTGGCAAAGTACAGTGGCTAAGTAATGAAAAGTTGTTGCAAAGTCCTGAAAAGTAGTGGCAAAGTACTGAAATGCAGTGGCAAAATACAGCAAAGTAGTGGCAAAGTGCTGGAAAATGTGGCATAGTACTGACAAGTTGTGGCAAAGTACTGAAAAATGTGGCAATGTACTGAAAAGTTGTGGCAAAGTTCTGAAAAGTAGTGGCAAAGTACAGAAAAGTTGTGGCAAAGTGCTGAAAAGTAGTGGCAAAGTACTGAAACGTAGTGGCAAAGTGCTGAAAAGTGTGGCAAAGTACTGACAAGTTGTGGCAAAGTAGTGGCAAAGCAATGAAAAGTGTGGCAAAGTACTGAAAAATTGGGGCAAAGTGCTGAAAAGTAGTGGCAAACTACTGAAAAGCAGTGGCAAAGTGCTCAAAAGTGTGGCAAAGTACTGAAAAGTTGTGGCAAAGTGGTGGCAAAGCAATGAAAAGTGTGGCAAAGTGCTGAAAAGTAGTGGCAAAGTACTGAGAAGTGTGTCAAAGTACAGAAAAGTTGTTGCAAAGTCGTGGCAAAGCACTGAAATGTGTGGCAAAGTACTAAAAAGTTGTGGCAAAGTGCTGAAAAGTGTGGCAAAGTACTGAAAAGTTGTTGCAAAGTAGTGGCAAAGCACTGGAATGTGTGGCAAAGTACTGAAAAGTTGTGGCAAAGTCGTGACAAA
Organism: Saccoglossus kowalevskii; assembly: GCF_978046115.1. Lineage (NCBI taxonomy): Eukaryota > Metazoa > Hemichordata > Enteropneusta > Harrimaniidae > Saccoglossus > Saccoglossus kowalevskii. The sequence continues at coordinate 87,562 of NW_028188617.1, read as the reverse complement.
GTAATGAAAAGTGTGGCAAAGTACAGAAAAGTTGTGGCAAAGTGCTGAAAAGTAGTGGCAAAGTACTGAAAAGTGTAGCAAAGTGCTGAAAAGTAGTGGCAAAGTACTGAAACGTAGTGGCAAAGTGCTGAAAAGTGTGGCAAAGTACTGACAAGTAGTGGCAAAGTCGTGGCAAAGTAATGAAAAGTGTGGCAAAGTACAGAAAAGTTGTGGCAAAGTGCTGAAAAGTAGTGGCAAAGTACTGAAAAGTGTGGCAAAGTGCTGAAAAGTAGTGGCAAAGTAGTGAAAAGTGTGGCAAAGTACTGAAAAGCAGTAGCAAAGTACTGAAAAGTGTGGCAAAGTACTGAAAAGTTGTGGTAAAGTGCTGAAAAGTAGTGGCAAACTACTGAAAAGCAGTGGTAAAGTGCTGAAAAGTGTGGCAAAGTAATGAAAAGTTGTGACAAAGTAGTTGCAAAGCACTGAAAAGTGTGGCAAAGTGCTGAAAAGTAGTGGCAAAGTACTGAAAAGTAGTGGCAAAGTGCTGAAAAGTGTGGCATAGTACTGACAAGTTGTAGCAAAGTCGTGGCAAAGTACTGAAAAGTATGGCAAAGTACTGAAAAGTTGTGGCAAAGTGCTGAAAAATAGTGGCAAAGTACTGAAAAATGTGGCAAAGTACTGAAAAGTTGTGGCAAAGTGCTGAAAAGTAGTGGCAAAGTACTGAAAAGTAGTGGCAAAGTGAAGAAAAGTGTGGCACAGTACTGAAAAGTTGTGGCAAAGTACTGAAAAATGTGGCAAAGTACTGAAAAGTTGTGGCAAAGTGCTGAAAAGTAGTGGCAAAGTACAGAAAAGTTGTGGCAAAGTGCTGAAAAGTAGTGGCAAAGTACTGAAACGTAGTGGCAAAGTGCTGAAAAGTGTGGCAAAGTACTGACAAGTTGTGGCAAATTAGTGGCAAAGCACTGAAAAGTGTGGCAAAGTACTGAAAAATTTTGGCAAAGTGCTGAAAAGTAGTGGCAAACTACTGAAAAGCAGTGGCAAAGTGCTCAAAATTTTGGCAAAGTGCTGAAAAGTAGTGGCAAATTGCTGAAAAGTGTGGCAAAGTACTGAAAAGTGTGGCAAAGTACTGAAAAGTATAGCAAAGTACTGAAAAGTTGTGGCAAAGAGCTGAAAAGTAGTGACAAAGTACTGAAAAATGTGGCAAAGTACTGAAAAGTTGTGGCAAAGTACTGAAAAGTAGTGGCAAAGTGAAGAAAAGTGTGGCACAGTACTGAAAAATTGTGGCAAAGTACTGAAAAATGTGGCAAAGTACTGAAAAGTTGTGGCAAAGTGCTGAAAAGTAGTGGCAAAGTACTGAAACGTAGTGGCAAAGTGCTGAAAAGCGTGGCAAAGTACTGACAAGTTGTGGCAAAGTAGTGGCAAAGTGCTGAAAAGTAGTGGCAAACTACTGAAAAGCAGTGGCAAGTGCTCAAAAGTGTGGCAAAGTTCTGTAAAGTTGTGGCAAAGTGCTGAAAAGTAGTGGCAAAGTACTGAAAAGTAGTGGCAAAGTGCTGAAAAGCAGTGGCAAAGTGCTCAAAAGTGTGGCAAAGTACTGAAAAGTTGTGGCAAAGTGGTGGCAAAGTACTGAAAAGTGTGGCAAAGTACAGAAAAGTTGTGGCAATGTGCTGAAAAGAAGTGGCAAAGTACTGAAAAGCAGTGGCAAAGTGCTGAAAAGTGTGGCAAAGTACTGAAACGTTGTGGCAAAGTAGTGGCAAAGCACTGAAATGTGTGGCAAAGTACTGAAAAGTTGTGGCAAAGTATTGAAAAGTAGTGGCAAAGTACTGAAAAATAGTGGCAAAGTGCTGAAAAGTGGGGCATAGTACTGACAAGTTGTGGCAAAGTAGTGGCAAAGCACTGAATAGTATGGCAAAGTACTGAAAAGTTGTGGTAAAGTGCTGAAAAGTAGTGGCAAACTACTGAAAAGCAGTGGTAAAGTGCTGAAAAGTGTGGCAAAGTAATGAAAAGTTGTGGCAAAGTGCTGAAAAGTAGTGGCAAAGTACTGAAAAGTAGTGGCAAAGTGCTGAAAAGTGTGGCATAGTACTGACAAGTTGTGGCAAAGTAGTGACAAAGCACTGAAAAGAGTGGCAAAGTACTGACAAGTTGTGGCAAAGTGCTGAAAAGTAGTGGCAAACTATTTTAAAGGAGTGATAAAGTGCTGAAAAGTGTGGCAAAGTACTGAAAAGTTGTGGCAAAGTAGTGGCAAATTGCTGAAAAGTGTGGCAAAGTACTGAAAAGTGTGGCAAAGTACTGAAAAGTTGTTGCAAAGTCGTGGCAAAGTACTGAAAAGTAGTGACAAAGTACTGAAAAATGTGGCAAAGTACTGAAAAGTTGTGGCAAAGTACTGAAAAGTAGTGGCAAAGTGAAGAAAAGTGTGGCACAGTACTGAAAAATTGTGGCAAAGTACTGAAAAATGTGGCAAAGTACTGAAAAGTTGTGGCAAAGTGCTGAAAAGTAGTGGCAAAGTACTGAAACGTAGTGGCAACGTGCTGAAAAGCGTGGCAAAGTACTGACAAGTTGTGGCAAAGTAGTGGCAAAGTGCTGAAAAGTAGTGGCAAACTACTGAAAAGCAGTGGCAAGTGCTCAAAAGTGTGGCAAAGTTCTGTAAAGTTGTGGCAAAGTGCTGAAAAGTAGTGGCAAAGTACTGAAAAGTAGTGGCAAAGTGCTGAAAAGCAGTGGCAAAGTGCTCAAAAGTGTGGCAAAGTACTGAAAAGTTGTGGCAAAGTGGTGGCAAAGTACTGAAAAGTGTGGCAAAGTACAGAAAAGTTGTGGCAATGTGCTGAAAAGAAGTGGCAAAGTACTGAAAAGCAGTGGCAAAGTGCTGAAAAGTGTGGCAAAGTACTGAAACGTTGTGGCAAAGTAGTGGCAAAGCACTGAAATGTGTGGCAAAGTACTGAAAAGTTGTGGCAAAGTATTGAAAAGTAGTGGCAAAGTACTGAAAAATAGTGGCAAAGTGCTGAAAAGTGGGGCATAGTACTGACAAGTTGTGGCAAAGTAGTGGCAAAGCACTGAATAGTATGGCAAAGTACTGAAAAGTTGTGGTAAAGTGCTGAAAAGTAGTGGCAAACTACTGAAAAGCAGTGGTAAAGTGCTGAAAAGTGTGGCAAAGTAATGAAAAGTTGTGGCAAAGTGCTGAAAAGTAGTGGCAAAGTACTGAAAAGTAGTGGCAAAGTGCTGAAAAGTGTGGCATAGTACTGACAAGTTGTGGCAAAGTAGTGACAAAGCACTGAAAAGTGTGGCAAAGTACTGACAAGTTGTGGCAAAGTGCTGAAAAGTAGTGGCAAACTATTTTAAAGGAGTGATAAAGTGCTGAAAAGTGTGGCAAAGTACTGAAAAGTTGTGGCAAAGTAGTGGCAAATTGCTGAAAAGTGTGGCAAAGTACTGAAAAGTGTGGCAAAGTACTGAAAAGTTGTTGCAAAGTCGTGGCAAAGTACTGAAAAGTAGTGACAAAGTACTGAAAAATGTGGCAAAGTACTGAAAAGTTGTGGCAAAGTACTGAAAAGTAGTGGCAAAGTGAAGAAAAGTGTGGCACAGTACTGAAAAATTGTGGCAAAGTACTGAAAAATGTGGCAAAGTACTGAAAAGTTGTGGCAAAGTGCTGAAAAGTAGTGGCAAAGTACTGAAACGTAGTGGCAACGTGCTGAAAAGCGTGGCAAAGTACTGACAAGTTGTGGCAAAGTAGTGGCAAAGTGCTGAAAAGTAGTGGCAAACTACTGAAAAGCAGTGGCAAGTGCTCAAAAGTGTGGCAAAGTTCTGTAAAGTTGTGGCAAAGTGCTGAAAAGTAGTGGCAAAGTACTGAAAAGTAGTGGCAAAGTGCTGAAAAGCAGTGGCAAAGTGCTCAAAAGTGTGGCAAAGTACTGAAAAGTTGTGGCAAAGTGGTGGCAAAGTACTGAAAAGTGTGGCAAAGTACAGAAAAGTTGTGGCAATGTGCTGAAAAGAAGTGGCAAAGTACTGAAAAGCAGTGGCAAAGTGCTGAAAAGTGTGGCAAAGTACTGAAACGTTGTGGCAAAGTAGTGGCAAAGCACTGAAATGTGTGGCAAAGTACTGAAAAGTTGTGGCAAAGTATTGAAAAGTAGTGGCAAAGTACTGAAAAATAGTGGCAAAGTGCTGAAAAGTGGGGCATAGTACTGACAAGTTGTGGCAAAGTAGTGGCAAAGCACTGAATAGTATGGCAAAGTACTGAAAAGTTGTGGTAAAGTGCTGAAAAGTAGTGGCAAACTACTGAAAAGCAGTGGTAAAGTGCTGAAAAGTGTGGCAAAGTAATGAAAAGTTGTGGCAAAGTGCTGAAAAGTAGTGGCAAAGCACTGAAAAGTGTGGCAAAGTACTGACAAGTTGTGGCAAAGTGCTGAAAAGTAGTGGCAAACTATTTTAAAGGAGTGATAAAGTGCTGAAAAGTGTGGCAAAGTACTGAAAAGTTGTGGCAAAGTAGTGGCAAATTGCTGAAAAGTGTGGCAAAGTACTGAAAAGTGTGGCAAAGTACTGAAAAGTTGTTGCAAAGTCGTGGCAAAGTACTGAAAAGTATGGCAAAGTACTGAAAAGTTGTGGCAAAGTGCTGAAAAGTAGTGGCAAAGTACAGAAAAGTTGTGGCAAAGTGCTGAAAAGTAGTGGCAAAGTACTGAAACGTAGTGGCAAAGTGCAGAAAAGTGTGGCAAAGTACTGACAAGTTGTGGCAAAGTTGTGGCAAAGCACTGAAAAGTGTGGCAAAGTACTGAAAAATTGTGGCAAATTACTGAAAAATGTGGCAAAGTACTGAAAAGTTGTGGCAAAGTGCTGAAAAGTAGTGGCAAAGTACTGAAACGTAGTGGCAAAGTGCTGAAAAGTGTGGCAAAGTACTGACAAGTTGTGGCAAAGTAGTGGCAAAGTGCTGAAAAGTAGTGGCAAACTACTGAAAAGCAGTGGCAAGTGCTGAAAAGTAGTGGCAAAGTACTGAAAAGCAGTGGCAAAGTGCTGAAAAGTGTGGCAAAGTACTGAAACGTTGTGGCAAAGTAGTGGCAAAGCACTGAAATGTGTGGCAAAGTACTGAAAAGTTGTGGCAAAGTATTGAAAAGTAGTGGCAAAGTACTGAAAAGTAGTGGCAAAGTGCTGGAAAGTGTGGCATAGTACTGACAAGTTGTGGCAAAGTAGTGGCAAAGCACTGAAAAGTATGGCAAAGTACTGAAAAGTTGTGGTAAAGTGCTGAAAAGTAGTGGCAAACTACTGAAAAGCAGTGGTAAAGACCTGAAAAGTGTGGCAAAGTAATGAAAAGTTGTGGCAAAGTGCTGAAAAGTAGTGGCAAAGTACTGAAAAGTAGTGGCAAAGTGCTGAAAAGTGTGGCATAGTACTGACAAGTTGTGGCAAAGTAGTGACAAAGCACTGAAAAGTGTGGCAAAGTACTGACAAGTTGTGGCAAAGTGCTGAAAAGTAGTGGCAAACTATTTTAAAGGAGTGATAAAGTGGTGAAAAGTGTGGCAAAGTACTGAAAAGTTGTGGCAAAGTAGTGGCAAATTGCTGAAAAGTGTGGCAAAGTACTGAAAAGTTGTTGCAAAGTCGTGGCAAAGTACTGAAAAGTATGGCAAAGTACTGAAAAGTTGTGGCAAAGTGCTGAAAAGTAGTGGCAAAGTACAGAAAAGTTGTGGCAAAGTGCTGAAAAGTAGTTGCAAAGTACTGAAACGTAGTGGCAAAGTGCTGAAAAGTGTGGCAAAGTACTGACAAGTTGTGGCAAAGTAGTGGCAAAGCACTGAAAAGTGTGGCAAAGTACTGAAAAATTGTGGCAAAGTGCTGAAAAGTAATGGCAAACTACTGAAAAGCAGTGGCAAAGTGCTCAAAAGTGTGGCAAAGTACTGAAAAGTTGTGGCAAAGTGGTGGCAAAGCACTGAAAAGTGTGGCAAAGTACTGAAAAGTTGTGGCAAATTGCTGAAAAGTGTGGCAAAGTACTGAAAAGTTGTGGCAAAGTCGTGGCAAAGTACTGAAAAGTGCGGCAAAGTGCTGAAAAGTAGTGGCAAAGTACTGAAAAGTAGTGGCAAAGTGAAGAAAAGTGTGGCACAGTACTGAAAAGTTGTGGCAAAGTACTGAAAAATGTGGCAATGTACTGAAAAGTTGTGGCAAAGTGCTGAAAAGTGTGGCAAAGTACTGACAAGTTGTGGCAAAGTAGTGGCAAAGCACTGAAAAGTGTGGCAAAGTACTGAAAAGTTGAGGCAAAGTGCTGAAAAGTGGTGGCAAAGTACTGAAAAGCAGTGGCAAAGTGCTGAAAAGTGTGGCAAAGTACTGAAACGTTGTGGCAAAGTAGTGGCAAAGCACTGAAATGTGTGGCAAAGTACTGAAAAGTTGTGGCAAAGTATTGAAAAGTAGTGGCAAAGTACTGAAAAGTAGTGGCAAAGTGCTGGAAAGTGTGGCATAGTACTGACAAGTTGTGGCAAAGTAGTGGCAAAGCACTGAAAAGTATGGCAAAGTACTGAAAAGTTGTGGTAAAGTGCTGAAAAGTAGTGGCAAACTACTGAAAAGCAGTGGTAAAGACCTGAAAAGTGTGGCAAAGTAATGAAAAGTTGTGGCAAAGTGCTGAAAAGTAGTGGCAAAGTACTGAAAAGTAGTGGCAAAGTGCTGAAAAGTGAGGCATAGTACTGACAAGTTGTGGCAAAGTAGTGACAAAGCACTGAAAAGTGTGGCAAAGTACTGACAAGTTGTGGCAAAGTGCTGAAAAGTAGAGGCAAACTATTTTAAAGGAGTGATAAAGTGGTGAAAAGTGTGGCAAAGTACTGAAAAGTTGTGGCAAAGTAGTGGCAAATTGCTGAAAAGTGTGGCAAAGTACTGAAAAGTTGTTGCAAAGTCGTGGCAAAGTACTGAAAAGTATGGCAAAGTACTGAAAAGTTGTGGCAAAGTGCTGAAAAGTAGTGGCAAAGTACAGAAAAGTTGTGGCAAAGTGCTGAAAAGTAGTTGCAAAGTACTGAAACGTAGTGGCAAAGTGCTGAAAAGTGTGGCAAAGTACTGACAAGTTGTGGCAAAGTAGTGGCAAAGCACTGAAAAGTGTGGCAAAGTACTGAAAAATTGTGGCAAAGTGCTGAAAAGTAGTGGCAAACTACTGAAAAGCAGTGGCAAAGTGCTCAAAAGTGTGGCAAAGTACTGAAAAGTTGTGGCAAAGTGGTGGCAAAGCACTGAAAAGTGTGGCAAAGTACTGAAAAGTTGTGGCAAATTGCTGAAAAGTGTGGCAAAGTACTGAAAAGTTGTGGCAAAGTCGTGGCAAAGTACTGAAAAGTGCGGCAAAGTGCTGAAAAGTAGTGGCAAAGTACTGAAAAGTAGTGGCAAAGTGAAGAAAAGTGTGGCACAGTACTGAAAAGTTGTGGCAAAGTACTGAAAAATGTGGCAATGTACTGAAAAGTTGTGGCAAAGTGCTGAAAAGTGTGGCAAAGTACTGACAAGTTGTGGCAAAGTAGTGGCAAAGCACTGAAAAGTGTGGCAAAGTACTGAAAAGTTGAGGCAAAGTGCTGAAAAGTGGTGGCAAACTACTGAAAAGCAGTGGCAAATTGCTGAAAAGTGTGGCAAAGTACTGAAAAGTTGTGGCAAAGTCGTGGCAAAGTACTGAAAAGTGCGGCAAAGTACTGAAAAATGTGGCAATGTACTGAAAAGTTGTGGCAAAGTACTGAAAAATGTGGCAATGTACTGAAAAGTTGTGGCAAAGTGCTGAAAAGTAGTGGCAAAGTACAGAAAAGTTGTGACAAAGTGCTGAAAAGTAGTGGCAAAGTACTGAAGCGTAGTGTCAAAGTGCTGAAAAGTGTGGCAAAGTACTGACAAGTTGTGGCAAAGTAGTGGCAAAGCACTGAAAAGTGTGGCAAAGTACTGAAAAATTGTGGCAAAGTGCTGAAAAGTAGTGGCAAACTACTGAAAAGCAGTGGCAAAGTGCTCAAAAGTGTGGCAAAGTACTGAACAGTTGTGGCAAAGTGGTGGCAGAGCACTGAAAAGTGTGGCAAAGTACTGAAAAGTTGTGGCAAAGTGCTGAAAAGTAGTGGCAAAGTACTGAGAAGTGTGTCAAAGTACAGAAAAGTTGTTGCAAAGTAGTGGCAAAGCACTGAAATGTGTGGCAAAGTACTGAAAAGTTGTGGCAAAGTCGTGGCAAAGAACTGAAAAGTTGTGGCAAAGTGCTGAAAAGTGTGGCAAAGTACTGAAAAGTTGTTGCAAATTAGTGGCAAAGCACTGGAATGTGTTGCAAAGTACTGAAAAGTTGTGGCAAAGTAATGAAAAGTGTGGCAAAGTACAGAAAAGTTGTGGCAAAGTGCTGAAAAGTAGTGGCAAAGTACTGAAAAGTGTGGCAAAGTGCTGAAAAGTAGTGGCAAAGTAGTGAAAAGTGTGGCAAAGTACTGAAAAGCAGTAGCAAAGAACTGAAAAGTGTGGCAAAGTACTGAAAAGTTGTGGTAAAGTGCTGAAAAGTAGTGGCAAACTACTGAAAAGCAGTGGTAAAGTGCTGAAAAGTGTGGCAAAGTAATGAAAAGCTGTGGCAAAGTAGTTGCAAAGCACTGAAAAGTGTGGCAAAGTGCTGAAAAGTAGTGGCAAAGTACTGAAAAGTAGTGGCAAAGTGCTGAAAAGTGTGGCATAGTACTGACAAGTTGTAGCAAAGTCGTGGCAAAGTACTGAAAAGTATGGCAAAGTACTGAAAAGTTGTGGCAACGTGCTGAAAAGTGTGGCAAAGTACTGAAAAGTTGTTGCAAAGTAGTGGCAAAGCACTGGAATGTGTGGCAAAGTACTGAAAAGTTGTGGCAAAGTCGTGGCAAAGTAATGAAAAGTGTCGCAAAGTACAGAAAAGTTGTGGCAAAGTGCTGAAAAGTAGTGGCAAAGAACTGAAAAGTGTGGCAAAGTGATGAAAAGTAGTGGCAAAGTAGTGAAAAGTGTGGCAAAGTACTGAAAAGCAGTAGCAAAGTACTGAAAAGTGCGGCAAAGTGCTGAAAAGTAGTGGCAAAGTACTGAAAAGTAGTGGCAAAGTGAAGAAAAGTGTGGCACAGTACTGAAAAGTTGTGGCAAAGTACTGACAAATGTGGCAATGTACTGAAAAGTTGTGGCAAAATGCTGAAAAGTAGTGGCAAAGTACAGAAAAGTTGTGGCAAAGTGCTGAAAAGTAGTGGCAAAGTACTGAAACGTAGTGTCAAAGTGCTGAAAAGTGTGGCAAAGTACTGACAAGTTGTGGCAAAGTAGTGGCAAAGCACTGAAAAGTGTGGCAAAGTACTGAAAAATTGTGGCAAAGTGCTGAAAAGTAGTGGCAAACTACTGAAAATCAGTGGCAAAGTGCTCAAAAGTGTGGCAAAGTACTGAAAAGTTGTGGCAAAGTGGTGGCAAAGCACTGAAAAGTGTGGCAAAGTACTGAAAAGTTGTGGCAAAGTGCCGAAAAGTAGTGGCAAAGTACTGAGAAGTGTGTCGAAGTACAGAAAAGTTGTTGCAAAGTAGTGGCAAAGCACTGAAATGTGTGGCAAAGTACTGAAAAGTTGTGGCAAAATCGTGGCAAAGTACTGAAAAGTGTGGCAAAGTACTAAAAAGTTGTGGCAAAGTGCTGAAAAGTGTGGCTAAGTACTGAAAAGTTGTTGCAAATTAGTGGCAAAGCACTGGAATGTGTTGCAAAGTACTGAAAAGTTGTGGCAAAGTCGTGGCAAAGTAATGAAAAGTGTGGCAAAGTACAGAAAAGTTGTGGCAAAGTGCTGAAAAGTAGTGGCAAAGTACAGAAAAGTTGTGGCAAAGTGCAGAAAAGTAGTGGCAAAGTACTGACAAGTTGTGGCATAGTAGTGGCAAAGCACTGAAAAGTGTGGCAAAGTACTGAAAAATTGTGGCAAAGTGCTGAAAAGTAGTGGTAAACTACTGAAAAGCAGTGGCAAAGTGCTCAAAAGTGTGGCAAAGTACTGAAAAGTTGTGGCAAAGTGGTGGCAAAGCACTGAAAAGTGTGGCAAAGTACTGAAACATTGTGGCAAAGTGCTGAAAAGTAGTGGCAAACTACTGAAAAGCAGTGGCAAAGTGTTCAAAAGTGTGGCAAAGTACTGAAAAGTTGTGGCAAAGTGGTGGCAACGCACTGAAAAGTGTGGCAAAGTACTGAAAAGTAGTGGCAAAGTACTGAAAAGCAGTGGCAAAGTGCTGAAAAGTGTGGCAAAATACTGACAAGTTGTGGCAAAGTAGTGGCAAAGCACTGAAAAGTGTGGCAAAGTACTGAAAAGTTGAGGCAAATTGCTGAAAAGTGTGGCAAAGTACTGAAAAGTAGTGGCAAAGTCGTGGCAAAGTACTGAAAAGTGCGGCAAAGTGCTGAAAAGTAGTGGCAAAGTACTGAAAAGTAGTGGCAAAGTGAAGAAATGTGTGGCACAGAACTGAAAAGTTGTGGCAAAGTAATGAAAAGTGTGGCAAAGTACAGAAAAGTTGTGGCAAAGTGCTGAAAAGTAGTGGCAAAGTACAGAAAAGTTGTGGCAAAGTGCAGAAAAGTAGTGGCAAAGTACTGACAAGTTGTGGCATAGTAGTGGCAAAGCACTGAAAAGTGTGGCAAAGTACTGAAAAATTGTGGCAAAGTGCTGAAAAGTAGTGGTAAACTACTGAAAAGCAGTGGCAAAGTGCTCAAAAGTGTGGCAAAGTACTGAAAAGTTGTGGCAAAGTGGTGGCAAAGCACTGAAAAGTGTGGCAAAGTACTGAAACATTGTGGCAAAGTGCTGAAAAGTAGTGGCAAACTACTGAAAAGCAGTGGCAAAGTGTTCAAAAGTGTGGCAAAGTACTGAAAAGTTGTGGCAAAGTGGTGGCAACGCACTGAAAAGTGTGGCAAAGTACTGAAAAGTAGTGGCAAAGTACTGAAAAGCAGTGGCAAAGTGCTGAAAAGTGTGGCAAAATACTGACAAGTTGTGGCAAAGTAGTGGCAAAGCACTGAAAAGTGTGGCAAAGTACTGAAAAGTTGAGGCAAATTGCTGAAAAGTGTGGCAAAGTACTGAAAAGTAGTGGCAAAGTCGTGGCAAAGTACTGAAAAGTGCGGCAAAGTGCTGAAAAGTAGTGGCAAAGTACTGAAAAGTAGTGGCAAAGTGAAGAAATGTGTGGCACAGAACTGAAAAGTTGTGGCAAAGTACTGAAAAATGTGGCAATGTACTGAAAAGTTGTGGCAAAGTGCTGAAAAGTAGTGGCAAAGTACAGAAAAGTTGTGGCAAAGTGCTGAAAAGTAGTGGCAAAGTACTGAAGCGTAGTGTCAAAGTGCTGAAAAGTGTGGCAAAGTACTGACAAGTTGTGGCAAAGTAGTGGCAAAGCACTGAAAAGTGTGGCAAAGTACTGAAAAATTGTGGCAAAGTGCTGAAAAGTAGTGGCAAACTACTGAAAAGCAGTGGCAAAGTGCTCAAAAGTGTGCCAAAGTACTGAACAGTTGTAGCAAAGTGGTGGCAAAGCACTGAAAAGTGTGGCAAAGTACTGAAAAGTTGTGGCAAAGTGCTGAAAAGTAGTGGCAAAGTACTGAGAAGTTTGTCAAAGTACAGAAAAGTTGTTGCAAAGTAGTGGCAAAGCACTGAAATGTGTGGCAAAGTACTGAAAAGTTGTGGCAAAGTCGTGGCAAAGTACTGAAAAGTGTGGCAAAATACTAAAAAGTTGCGGCAAAGTGCTGAAAAGTGTGGCAAAGTACTGAAAAGTTGTCGCAAATTAGTGGCAAAGCACTGGAATGTGTTGCAAAGTACTGAAAAGTTGTGGCAAAGTCGTGGCAAAGTAATGAAAAGTGTGGCAAAGTACAGAAAAGTTGTGGCAAAGTGCTGAAAAGTAGTGGCAAAGTAGTGAAAAGTGTGGCAAAGTACTGAAAAGCAGTAGCAAAGTACTGAAAAGTGTGGCAAAGTACTGAAAAGTTGTGGTAAAGTGCTGAAAAGTAGTGGCAAACTACTGAAAAGCAGTGGTAAAGTGCTGAAAAGTGTGGCAAAGTAATGAAAAGTTGTGGCAAAGTAGTTGCAAAGCACTGAAAAGTGTGGCAAATTGCTGAAAAGTAGTGGCAAAGTACTGAAAAGTAGTGGCAAAGTGCTGAAAAGTGTGGCATAGTACTGACAAGTTGTGGCAAAGTCGTGGCAAAGTAATGAAAAGTGTGGCAAAGTACAGAAAAGTTGTGGCAAAGTGCTGAAAAGTAGTGGCAAAGAACTGAAAAGTGTGGCAAAGTGCTGAAAAGTAGTGGCAAAGTAGTGAAAAGTGTGGCAAAGTACTGAAAAGCAGTAGCAAAGTACTGAAAAGTGCGGCAAAGTGCTGAAAAGTAGTGGCAAAGTACTGAAAAGTAGTGGCAAAGTGAAGAAAAGTGTGGCACAGTACTGAAAAGTTGTGGCAAAGTGGCGGCAAAGCACTGAAAAGTGTGGCAAAGTACTGAAAAGTTGTGGCAAAGTGCTGAAAAGTAGTGGCAAAGTACTGAGAAGTTTGTCAAAGTACAGAAAAGTTGTTGCAAAGTAGTGGCAAAGCACTGAAATGTGTGGCAAAGTACTGAAAAGTTGTGGCAAAGTCGTGGCAAAGTACTGAAAAGTGTGGCAAAATACTAAAAAGTTGCGGCAAAGTGCTGAAAAGTGTGGCAAAGTACTGAAAAGTTGTTGCAAATTAGTGGCAAAGCACTGGAATGTGTTGCAAAGTACTGAAAAGTTGTGGCAAAGTTGTGGCAAAGTAATGAAAAGTGTGGCAAAGTACAGAAAAGTTGTGGCAAAGTGCTGAAAAGTAGTGGCAAAGTACTGAAAAGTGTGGCAAAGTGCTGAAAAGTAGTGGCAAAGTAGTGAAAAGTGTGGCAAAGTACTGAAAAGCAGTAGCAAAGTACTGAAAAGTGTGGCAAAGTACTGAAAAGTTGTGGTAAAGTGCTGAAAAGTAGTGGCAAACTACTGAAAAGCAGTGGTAAAGTGCTGAAAAGTGTGGCAAAGTAATGAAAAGTTGTGGCAAAGTAGTTGCAAAGCACTGAAAAGTGTGGCAAAGTGCTGAAAAGTAGTGGCAAAGTACTGAAAAGTAGTGGCAAAGTGCTGAAAAGTGTGGCAAAGTACTGAAAAGTTGTTGCAAAGTAGTGGCAAAGCACTGGAATGTGTGGCAAAGTACTCAAAAGTTGTGGCAAAGTCGTGGCAAAGTAATGAAAAGTCTGGCAAAGTACTAAAAAGTTGTGGCAAAGTGCTGAAAAGTGTGGCAAAGTACTGAAAAGTTGTTGCAAAGTAGTGGCAAAGCACTGGAATGTGTGGCAAAGTACTGAAAATTTGTGGCAAAGTCGTGGCAAAGTAATGAAAAGTGTGGCAAAGTACAGAAAAGTTGTGGCAAAGTGCTGAAAAGTAGTGGCAAAGAACTGAAAAGTGTGGCAAAGTGCTGAAAAGTAGTGGCAAAGTAGTGAAAAGTGTGGCAAAGTACTGAAAAGCAGTAGCAAAGTACTGAAAAGTGCGGCAAAGTGCTGAAAAGTAGTGGCAAAGTACTGAAAAGTAGTGGCAAAGTGAAGAAAAGTGTGGCACAGTACTGAAAAGTTGTGGCAAAGTACTGAAAAGTAGTGGCAAAGTACTGAAAAGTGTGGCAAAGCGCTGAAAAGTAGTGGCAAAGTAGTGAAAAGTGTGGCAAAGTACTGAAAAGCAGTAGCAAAGTACTGAAAAGTGTGGCAAAGTACTGAAAAGTTGTGGTAAAGTGCTGAAAAGTAGTGGCAAACTACTAAAAAGTTGTGGCAAAGTGCTGAAAAGTGTGGCAAAGTACTGAAAAGTTGTTGCAAAGTAGTGGCAAAGCACTGGAATGTGTGGCAAAGTACTGAAAAGTTGTGGCAAAGTCGTGGCAAAGTAATGAAAAGTGTGGCAAAGTACAGAAAAGTTGTGGCAAAGTGCTGAAAAGTAGTGGCAAAGAACTGAAAAGTGTGGCAAAGTGCTGAAAAGTAGTGGCAAAGTCGTGAAAAGTGTGGCAAAGTACTGAAAAGCAGTAGCAAAGTACTGAAAAGTGCGGCAAAGTGCTGAAAAGTAGTGGCAAAGTACTGAAAAGTAGTGGCAAAGTGAAGAAAAGTGTGGCACAGTACTGAAAAGTTGTGGCAAAGTGGTGGCGAAGCACTGAAAAGTGTGGCAAAGTACTGAAAAGTTGTGGCAAAGTGCTGAAAAGTAGTGGCAAAGTACTGAGAAGTTTGTCAAAGTACAGAAAAGTTGTTGCAAAGTAGTGGCAAAGCACTGAAATGTGTGGCAAAGTACTGAAAAGTTGTGGCAAAGTCGTGGCAAAGTACTGAAAAATGTTGCAAAATACTAAAAAGTTGCGGCAAAGTGCTGAAAAGTGTGGCAAAGTACTGAAAAGTTGTTGCAAATTAGTGGCAAAGCACTGGAATGTGTTGCAAAGTACTGAAAAGTTCTGGCAAAGTCGTGGCAAAGTACAGAAAAGTTGTGGCAAAGTGCTGAAAAGTAGTGGCAAAGTACTGAAAAGTGTGGCAAAGCGCTGAAAAGTAGTGGCAAAGTAGTGAAAAGTGTGGCAAAGTACTGAAAAGCAGTAGCAAAGTACTGAAAAGTGTGGCAAAGTACTGAAAAGTTGTGGTAAAGTGCTGAAAAGTAGTGGCAAACTACTGAAAAGCAGTGGTAAAGTGCTGAAAAGTGTGGCAAAGTAATGAAAAGTTGTGGCAAAGTAGTTGCAAAGCACTGAAAAGTGTGGCAAAGTGCTGAAAAGTAGTGGCAAAGTACTGAAAAGTAGTGGCAAAGTGCTGAAAAGTGTGGCATAGTACTGACAAGTTGTAGCAAAGTCGTGGCAAAGTACTGAAAAGTATGGCAAAGTACTGAAAAGTTGTGGCAAAGTGCTGAAAAGTAGTGGCAAAGTACTGAAAAATGTGGCAAAGTACTGAAAAGTTGTGGCAAAGTGCTGAAAAGTGTGGCAAAGTACTGAAAAGTTGTTGCAAAGTAGTGGCAAAGCACTGGAATGTGTGGCAAAGTACTGAAAAGTTGTGGCAAAGTCGTGGCAAAGTAATGAAAAGTGTGGCAAAGTACTAAAAAGTTGTGGCAAAGTGCTGAAAAGTGTGGCAAAGTACTGAAAAGTTGTTGCAAAGTAGTGGCAAAGCACTGGAATGTGTGGCAAAGTACTGAAAAGTTGTGGCAAAGTCGTGGCAAAGTAATGAAAAGTGTGGCAAAGTACAGAAAAGTTGTGGCAAAGTGCTGAAAATTAGTGGCAAAGAACTGAAAAGTGTGGCAAAGTGCTGAAAAGTACTGGCAAAGTAGTGAAAAGTGTGGCAAAGTACTGAAAAGCAGTAGCAAAGTACTGAAAAGTGCGGCAAAGTGCTGAAAAGTAGTGGCAAAGTGAAGAAAAGTGTGGCACAGTACTGAAAAGTTGTGGCAAAGTACTGAAAAATGTGGCAATGTACTGAAAAGTTGTGGCAAAGTGCTGAAAAGTAGTGGCAAAGTACAGAAAAGTTGTGGCACAGTGCTGAAAAGTAGTGGCAAAGTACTGAAACGTAGTGTCAAAGTGCTGAAAAGTGTGGCAAAGTACTGACAAGTTGTGGCAATGTAGTGGCAAAGCACTGAAAAGTGTGGCAAAGTACTGAAAAATTGTGGCAAAGTGCTGAAAAGTAGTGGCAAACTACTGAAAAGCAGTGGCAAAGTGCTCAAAAGTGTGGCAAAGTACTGAAAAGTTGTGGCAAAGTGGTGGCAAAGCACTGAAAAGTGTGGCAAAGTACTGAAAAGTTGTGGCAAAGTGCCGAAAAGTAGTGGCAAAGTACTGAGAAGTGTGTCAAAGTACAGAAAAGTTGTTGCAAAGTAGTGGCAAAGCACTGAAATGTGTGGCAAAGTACTGAAAAGTTGAGGCAAAGTCGTGGCAAAGTACTGAAAAGTGTGGCAAAGTACTAAAAAGTTGTGGCAAAGTGCTGAAAAGTGTGGCTAAGTACTGAAAAGTTGTTGCAAATTAGTGGCAAAGCACTGGAATGTGTTGCAAAGTACTGAAAAGTTGTGGCAAAGTCGTGGCAAAGTAATGAAAAGTGTGGCAAAGTACAGAAAAGTTGTGGCAAAGTGCTGAAAAGTAGTGGCAAAGTACAGAAAAGTTGTGGCAAAGTGCTGAAAAGTAGTGGCAAAGTACTGAAACGTAGTGGCAAAGTGCTGAAAAGTGTAGCAAAGTACTGACAAGTTGTGGCAAAGTAGTGGCAAAGCACTGAAAAGTGTGGCAAAGTACTGAAAAATTGTGGCAAAGCACTGAAAAGTAGTGGTAAACTACTGAAAAGCAGTGGCAAAGTGCTCAAAAGTGTGGCAAAGTACTGAAAAGTTGTGGCAAAGTGGTGGCAAAGCACTGAAAAGTGTGGCAAAGTACTGAAAAGTTGTGGCAAAGTGCTGAAAAGTAGTGGCAAAGTACTGAGAAGTGTGTCAAAGTACAGAAAAGTTGTGGCAATGTGCTGAAAAGTAGTGGCAAAGCACTGAAAAGCAGTGGCAAAGTGCTGAAAAGTGTGGCAAAGTACTGACAAGTTGTGGCAAAGTAGTGGCAAAGCACTGAAAAGTGTGGCAAAGTACTGAAAAGTTGAGGCAAAGTGCTGAAAAGTGGTGGCAAACTACTGAAAAGCAGTGGCAAATTGCTGAAAAGTGTGGCAAAGTACTGAAAAGTTGTGGCAAAGTACTGAAAAGTGCGGCAAAGTGCTGAAAAGTAGTGGCAAAGTACTGAAAAGTAGTGGCAAAGTGATGAAAAGTGTGGCACAGTACTGAAAAGTTGTGGCAAAGTACTGAAAAATGTGGCAATGTACTGAAAAGTTGTGGCAAAGTGCTGAAAAGTAGTGGCAAAGTACAGAAAAGTTGTGGCAAAGTGATGAAAAGTAGTGGCAATGTACTGAAACGTAGTGTCAAAGTGCTGAAAAGTGTGGCAAAGTACTGACAAGTTGTGGCAAAGTAGTGGCAAAGCACTGAAAAGTGTGGCAAAGTACTGAAAAATTGTGGCAAAGTGCTGAAAAGTAGTGGCAAACTACTGAAAAGCAGTGGCAAAGTGCTCAAATGTGTGGCAA
This sequence comes from Saccoglossus kowalevskii, assembly GCF_978046115.1. Taxonomy (NCBI): domain Eukaryota; kingdom Metazoa; phylum Hemichordata; class Enteropneusta; family Harrimaniidae; genus Saccoglossus; species Saccoglossus kowalevskii. Next base: position 70,683 of record NW_028188617.1, on the reverse strand, counting down.
AGTACTGAAAAGTTGTGGCAAAGTGGTGGCAAAGCACTGAAAAGTGTGGCAAAGTACTGAAAAATTGTGGCAAACTACTGAAAAGCAGTGGCAAAGTGCTCAAATGTGTGTCAAAGTACAGAAAAGTTGTTGCAAAGTAGTGGCAAAGCACTGAAATGTGTGGCAAAGTACTGAAAAGTTGTGGCAAAGTCGTGGCAAAGTACTGAAAAGTGTGGCAAAGTACTAAAAAGTTGTGGCAAAGTGCTGAAAAGTGTGGCAAAGTACTGAAAAGTTGTTGCAAATTAGTGGCAAAGCACTGGAATGTGTTGCAAAGTACTGAAAAGTTGTGGCAAAGTCGTGGCAAAGTAATGAAAAGTGTGGCAAAGTACAGAAAAGTTGTGGCAAAGTGCTGAAAAGTAGTGGCAAAGTACTGAAAAGTGTGGCAAAGTGCTGAAAAGTAGTGGCAAAGTAGTGAAAAGTGTGGCAAAGTACTGAAAAGCAGTAGCAAAGTACTGAAAAGTGTGGCAAAGTACTGAAAAGTTGTGGTAAAGTGCTGAAAAGTAGTGGCAAACTACTGAAAAGCAGTGGTAAAGTGCTGAAAAGTGTGGCAAAGTAATGAAAAGTTGTGGCAAAGTAGTTGCAAAGCACTGAAAAGTGTGGCAAAGTGCTGAAAAGTAGTGGCAAAGTACTGAAAAGTAGTGGCAAAGTGCTGAAAAGTGTGGCATAGTACTGACAAGTTGTAGCAAAGTCGTGGCAAAGTACTGAAAAGTATGGCAAAGTACTGAAAAGTTGTGGCAAAGTGCTGAAAAGTAGTGGCAAAGTACTGAAAAATGTGGCAAAGTACTGAAAAGTTGTGGCAAAGTGCTGAAAAGTGTGGCAAAGTACTGAAAAGTTGTTGCAAAGTAGTGGCAAAGCACTGGAATGTGTGGCAAAGTACTGAAAAGTTGTGGCAAAGTCGTGGCAAAGTAATGAAAAGTGTGGCAAAGTACTAAAAAGTTGTGGCAAAGTGCTGAAAAGTGTGGCAAAGTACTGAAAAGTTGTTGCAAAGTAGTGGCAAAGCACTGGAATGTGTGGCAAAGTACTGAAAAGTTGTGGCAAAGTCGTGGCAAAGTAATGAAAAGTGTGGCAAAGTACAGAAAAGTTGTGGCAAAGTGCTGAAAATTAGTGGCAAAGAACTGAAAAGTGTGGCAAAGTGCTGAAAAGTAATGGCAAAGTAGTGAAAAGTGTGGCAAAGTACTGAAAAGCAGTAGCAAAGTACTGAAAAGTGCGGCAAAGTGCTGAAAAGTAGTGGCAAAGTGAAGAAAAGTGTGGCACAGTACTGAAAAGTTGTGGCAAAGTACTGAAAAATGTGGCAATGTACTGAAAAGTTGTGGCAAAGTGCTGAAAAGTAGTGGCAAAGTACAGAAAAGTTGTGGCACAGTGCTGAAAAGTAGTGGCAAAGTACTGAAACGTAGTGTCAAAGTGCTGAAAAGTGTGGCAAAGTACTGACAAGTTGTGGCAATGTAGTGGCAAAGCACTGAAAAGTGTGGCAAAGTACTGAAAAATTGTGGCAAAGTGCTGAAAAGTAGTGGCAAACTACTGAAAAGCAGTGGCAAAGTGCTCAAAAGTGTGGCAAAGTACTGAAAAGTTGTGGCAAAGTGGTGGCAAAGCACTGAAAAGTGTGGCAAAGTACTGAAAAGTTGTGGCAAAGTGCCGAAAAGTAGTGGCAAAGTACTGAGAAGTGTGTCAAAGTACAGAAAAGTTGTTGCAAAGTAGTGGCAAAGCACTGAAATGTGTGGCAAAGTACTGAAAAGTTGAGGCAAAGTCGTGGCAAAGTACTGAAAAGTGTGGCAAAGTACTAAAAAGTTGTGGCAAAGTGCTGAAAAGTGTGGCTAAGTACTGAAAAGTTGTTGCAAATTAGTGGCAAAGCACTGGAATGTGTTGCAAAGTACTGAAAAGTTGTGGCAAAGTCGTGGCAAAGTAATGAAAAGTGTGGCAAAGTACAGAAAAGTTGTGGCAAAGTGCTGAAAAGTAGTGGCAAAGTACAGAAAAGTTGTGGCAAAGTGCTGAAAAGTAGTGGCAAAGTACTGAAACGTAGTGGCAAAGTGCTGAAAAGTGTAGCAAAGTACTGACAAGTTGTGGCAAAGTAGTGGCAAAGCACTGAAAAGTGTGGCAAAGTACTGAAAAATTGTGGCAAAGCACTGAAAAGTAGTGGTAAACTACTGAAAAGCAGTGGCAAAGTGCTCAAAAGTGTGGCAAAGTACTGAAAAGTTGTGGCAAAGTGGTGGCAAAGCACTGAAAAGTGTGGCAAAGTACTGAAAAGTTGTGGCAAAGTGCTGAAAAGTAGTGGCAAAGTACTGAGAAGTGTGTCAAAGTACAGAAAAGTTGTGGCAATGTGCTGAAAAGTAGTGGCAAAGCACTGAAAAGCAGTGGCAAAGTGCTGAAAAGTGTGGCAAAGTACTGACAAGTTGTGGCAAAGTAGTGGCAAAGCACTGAAAAGTGTGGCAAAGTACTGAAAAGTTGAGGCAAAGTGCTGAAAAGTGGTGGCAAACTACTGAAAAGCAGTGGCAAATTGCTGAAAAGTGTGGCAAAGTACTGAAAAGTTGTGGCAAAGTACTGAAAAGTGCGGCAAAGTGCTGAAAAGTAGTGGCAAAGTACTGAAAAGTAGTGGCAAAGTGATGAAAAGTGTGGCACAGTACTGAAAAGTTGTGGCAAAGTACTGAAAAATGTGGCAATGTACTGAAAAGTTGTGGCAAAGTGCTGAAAAGTAGTGGCAAAGTACAGAAAAGTTGTGGCAAAGTGATGAAAAGTAGTGGCAATGTACTGAAACGTAGTGTCAAAGTGCTGAAAAGTGTGGCAAAGTACTGACAAGTTGTGGCAAAGTAGTGGCAAAGCACTGAAAAGTGTGGCAAAGTACTGAAAAATTGTGGCAAAGTGCTGAAAAGTAGTGGCAAACTACTGAAAAGCAGTGGCAAAGTGCTCAAATGTGTGGCAAAGTACTGAAAAGTTGTGGCAAAGTGGTGGCAAAGCACTGAAAAGTGTGGCAAAGTACTGAAAAATTGTGGCAAACTACTGAAAAGCAGTGGCAAAGTGCTCAAATGTGTGTCAAAGTACAGAAAAGTTGTTGCAAAGTAGTGGCAAAGCACTGAAATGTGTGGCAAAGTACTGAAAAGTTGTGGCAAAGTCGTGGCAAAGTACTGAAAAGTGTGGCAAAGTACTAAAAAGTTGTGGCAAAGTGCTGAAAAGTGTGGCAAAGTACTGAAAAGTTGTTGCAAATTAGTGGCAAAGCACTGGAATGTGTTGCAAAGTACTGAAAAGTTGTGGCAAAGTCGTGGCAAAGTAATGAAAAGTGTGGCAAAGTACAGAAAAGTTGTGGCAAAGTGCTGAAAAGTAGTGGCAAAGTACTGAAAAGTGTGGCAAAGTGCTGAAAAGTAGTGGCAAAGTAGTGAAAAGTGTGGCAAAGTACTGAAAAGCAGTAGCAAAGTACTGAAAAGTGTGGCAAAGTACTGAAAAGTTGTGGTAAAGTGCTGAAAAGTAGTGGCAAACTACTGAAAAGCAGTGGTAAAGTGCTGAAAAGTGTGGCAAAGTAATGAAAAGTTGTGGCAAAGTAGTTGCAAAGCACTGAAAAGTGTGGCAAAGTGCTGAAAAGTAGTGGCAAAGTACTGAAAAATAGTGGCAAAGTGCTGAAAAGTGTGGCATAGTACTGACAAGTTGTAGCAAAGTCGTGGCAAAGTACTGAAAAGTATGGCAAAGTACTGAGAAGTGTGTCAAAGTACAGAAAAGTTGTGGCAATGTGCTGAAAAGTAGTGGCAAAGTACTGAAAAGCAGTGGCAAAGTGCTGAAAAGTGTGGCAAAGTACTGACAAGTTGTGGCAAAGTTGTGGCAAAGCACTGAAAAGTGTGGCAAAGTACTGAAAAGTTGAGGCAAAGTGCTGAAAAGTGGTGGCAAACTACTGAAAAGCAGTGGCAAATTGCTGAAAAGTGTGGCAAATTACTGAAAAGTTGTGGCAAAGTACTGAAAAGTAGTGGCAAAGTGATGAAAAGTGTGGCACAGTACTGAAAAGTTGTGGCAAAGTACTGAAAAATGTGGCAATGTACTGAAAAGTTGTGGCAAAGTGCTGAAAAGTAGTGTCAAAGTGCTGAAAAGTGTGGCAAAGTACTGACAAGTTGTGGCAAAGTAGTGGCAAAGCACTGAAAAGTGTGGCAAAGTACTGAAAAATTGTGGCAAAGTGCTGAAAAGTAGTGGCAAACTACTGAAAAGCAGTGGCAAAGTGCTCAAATGTGTGGCAAAGTACTGAAAAGTTGTGGCAAAGTGGTGGCAAAGCACTGAAAAGTGTGGCAAAGTACTGAAAAATTGTGGCAAGGTGCTGAAAAGTAGTGGCAAAGTACTGAGAAGTGTGTCAAAGTACAGAAAAGTTGTTGCAAAGTAGTGGCAAAGCACTGAAATGTGTGGCAAAGTACAGAAAAGTTGTGGCAAAGTCGTGGCAAAGTACTGAAAAGTGTGGCAAAGTACTAAAAAGTTGTGGCAAAGTGCTGAAAAGTGTGGCAAAGTACTGAAAAGTTGTTGCAAATTAGTGGCAAAGCACTGGAATGTGTTGCAAAGTACTGAAAAGTTGTGGCAAAGTCGTGGCAAAGTAATGAAAAGTGTGGCAAAGTACAGAAAAGTTGTGGCAAAGGGCTGAAAAGTAGTGGCAAAGTACTGAAAAGTGTGGCAAAGTGCTGAAAAGTAGTGGCAAAGTAGTGAAAAGTGTGGCAAAGTACTGAAAAGCAGTAGCAAAGTACTGAAAAGTGTGGTAAAGTACTGAAAAGTTGTGGTAAAGTGCTGAAAAGTAGTGGCAAACAACTGAAAAGCAGTGGTAAAGTGCTGAAAAGTGTGGCAAAGTAATGAAAAGTTGTGGCAAAGTAGTTGCAAAGCACTGAAAAGTGTGGCAAAGTGCTGAAAAGTTGTGGCAAAGTCGTGGCAAAGTAATGAAAAGTGTGGCAAAGTACAGAAAAGTTGTGGCAAAGTGCTGAAAAGTAGTAGCAAAGTACTGAAAAGTGTGGCAAAGTGCTGAAAAGTTGTGGCAAAGTGCTGAAAAGTAGTGGCAAAGTACTGAGAAGTGTGTCAAAGTACAGAAAAGTTGTGGCAATGTGCTGAAAAGTAGTGGCAAAGTACTGAAAAGCAGTGGCAAAGTGCTGAAAAGTGTGGCAAAGTACTGAAAAGTTGAGACAAAGTGTTGAAAAGTGGTGGCAAACTACTGAAAAGCAGTGGCAAATTGCTGAAAAGTGTGGCAAAGTACTGAAAACTTGTGGCAAAGTCGTGGCAAAGTAATGAAAAGTATGGCAAAGTACAGAAAAGTTGTGGCAAAGTGCTGAAAAGTAGTGGCAAAGAACTGAAAAGTGTGGCAAAGTGCTGAAAAGTAGTGGCAAAGTAGTGAAAAGTGTGGCAAAGTACTGAAAAGCAGTAGCAAAGTACTGAAAAGTGCGGCAAAGTGCTGAAAAGTAGTGGCAAAGTACTGAAAAGTAGTGGCAAAGTGAAGAAAAGTGTGGCACAGTACTGAAAAGTTGTGGCAAAGTACTGAAAAATGTGGCAATGTACTGAAAAGTTGTGGCAAAGTGCTGAAAAGTAGTGGCAAAGTACAGAAAAGTTGTGGCAAAGTGCTGAAAAGTAGTGGCAAAGTACTGAAACGTAGTGTCAAAGTGCTGAAAAGTGTGGCAAAGTACTGACAAGTTGTGGCAAAGTAGTGGCAAAGCACTGAAAACTGTGGCAAAGTACTGAAAAATTGTGGCAAAGT